>NW_016810891.1:903946-907355 GCF_001698545.2 Rhinopithecus bieti | reverse complement strand
AAATATATTTTTTGATACATCGTTATTCTTGAATAAAAACAAAATAAAATCTGTATGGGATGAACTATCTACTATACTTGTTTTACTAGTAAGTATTCTGAATGAGAAAAAAGACCTTCATAATTATTTATAATTTATTGTGGTTTTTTGTTGTTGTTGTTTGTTTGTTTGTTTGTTTTTGAGACGGAGTCTCGCTCTGTCGCCCAGGCTGGAGTGCAGTGGCGCGATCTCAGCTCACTGCAAGCTCCGCCTCCCGGGTTCACGCCATTCTCCTGCCTCAGCCTCCTGAGTAGCTGGGACTACAGGCGCCCGCCACCTCGCCCGGCTAGTTTTTTGTATTTTTTAGTAGAGACGGGGTTTCACCATGTTAGCCAGGATGGTCTCGATCTCCTGACTTCGTGATCTGCCCGTCTCGGCCTCCCAAAGTGCTAGGATTACAGGCTTGAGCCACCGCGCCCGGCCAATTTATTGTTAATTAATATAAAACAAAAGCTCACTTTGTTCCCTGTCCAGTGACTTCATTCCACGTTCATCCTATCTCACCATTGTCTAGTATTTAATCCTTCTGGCCACACATGGTGCTGAAAATTATTGCCTTTGCTTATTTCCAGGGACTATTCTCACCTAATTTCATTTGTCTCTCTGAAAATGATTTATATAGATAATTTTAAAATTTTAAATTTTGCATATAACATTTCTCTATATAAAAATATTGCCTCAAAAGGTATTTCTTGAACAATTTCAATACCGTTCAATATTATCTATGTTAATAGAAAAAATTAAGAGCCTACCAGCAACACAAAATTAGAGGAAACAGATATAAATCAACTTGAATGAATTTTTCCACTGCATGACTTCTCAGAAACATCGCAAAGGAACATTTTTAAGTGAAATAATAATCTGAGAGAAGTTAAATACATTTCAAATCATGAGTGAGCATGTTAATTTTATAAAGTCGTCTTATAAACTTACAAACTCTAGTAAAAAATGTTAAAAGTAAACAAATTTTTAAAATCAAATAGAACATTTAAAAAATATTCTATTGCTTTAGTAATCAACATAATTAATAAACTGACCATATTAGATATCAACATTTGTCTATTAGATTAAACAAAGAAACCATTCTAATAGAGGACAGGATTGCTTCCATACACTCATGCTTTCATGCAGGGCCGTAGAGTCTAACTAAATTTGTAGTTCTTTTTGGTTCAGTAATTTTCGAGTTATATTGTCTTAAACCATGAACTCTAATTGGGCAAATTACTCCTTTCTTAATTTATTATTATGAAGTTATCATGGTTATATAACAACATTTAATTCTGAGGCTATTTACCAATTTTTTATTATTCTTAATTATAATACAAATTAAACAAATCTAGTGTTCAAAAACAAGTCTGGTTAAGTAAAAAATGACATAATATGACATAATACATTGTATGGAATACAATATATTAACGGTAATCATTTCGTAGAAGAAATATTTAGAATCCATTGCAAGATTTAAAAAAAGCAATTTAAAGGAAAAGACACAGCACTGTCTAAATTTAACCGTATCTACACGTACATGAGTATGGAGAGAACAAAACACCCACATACATGCGATCATTAACAGTGATCTTCTTTGGGTGGAGAATTAATGGGTGATTTGCACTTTCTTTGTGCATATTTGTGTATCTCAAACTCTCTATAATAGACATTAATCATTTGGTAATTCAGTAAAATGTATCCATAAATATTATACATTGTCATTGCCATGGTTTTCTTCTCAAATACTTTAATAGGAAGTTTAAAAGGATTTGATTACCTTATACTTACCTGGCACTCTACTAAGCACTGATGGTAAAATAATTAATGACACAATTTTCTGTATATACAATAAATATGTCTTGGTAGATGCTAAGTGAAAATTAATTGCAGGTGCTACTAGAACACAAATAAGTAGGCCTAAGTCTAGCCAAAGAGCTCAGAAAAAATATTTCTGGGCAAAACATATCTGTAATAAAATTAAAGTTTCAATCATAGTTCACAGTAATACAATACAGATAAATCATTCCAGGCTAAGTGAAGAACAAGGACAGACAAGGAGCCATGGATGGAGGTCATGTGTAGAAATATGGGACGTTCCTTATTAAAAATTGAAAACAGAGAGACAGTGACTAATGGAGAATTAGACTGGAGAAATTCCTAAAATCAGAGTAATAGCAACTCATTTAACCTACACTAGAAATTTGAATTATAGTTATCGGTTATGGAAAACAACATTGTAGAGGCAGGAATTCTCATTTTAATGCTTTCTCAGCACCTGTTCCCTCTATTTATCCAACCTTATTTTATGGAGAAGGCTAAAATTTTAATCTACAGTTTATACTTCTCCCCTGAACTGTAGAACCATATTTTTCAACTATCTATCTAGCTAAAATATTGACACAAGTATGCTTCAAACATGTAAATTTATAAATTTGCAAAAGAATTGCCAATAGTTTTTTACCTGCCATCCTCCCATGACTGATCTCCATCTCAGTTAATGACATCTCCATCCACCACGTTCTTCAACTTAGGAATCCTTAGATTTCATTGTGACTCAAGCTATTCACTCGCTCTGTCTCCTCTGATTTCTCATCACTATTATTTATACCTTCATTAATTCTTGCCTAGGTACTACAAATGACATGTTAACTGGTCTCCATAACTCCAGTGTGTTCAATTCTATTTTATTTTCCAAATCAATACCCCATTACCTCTACAGTTCCAAGACTATTACTGTCTTCAAATTGACTTTCAATAGGACACATTACTAGTGTTATTGATATTTGTATTATGCTTTTGCTTCTTTTTTTCTATCTTCATGCTAGTGTACTACCTTTACATTTCCTGATTAGTTTTTACTTATCTCATTAGGTGTATCTGTGTCTTCTAGTAACATATAGAAAATGTAACATATATCAGTAACAATTTTTCTGGACCTTCTATTACAATCATGCTCAAATCATATCTACATTGATGTGCTGAAATTAGACTTTCTTTGATTTTCACATTTCTTGCCATAGGGTAATGTTTCATAAAACACTTATTTCTGTTTCATATTCATAACAGCAGACCAGGCATGGTGGTCCATGCCTGTAATCCCAGCACTTTGGGAGGCCAAGGCAGGTGGATCAGTTGAGGTTAGGTGCTCAAGACCAGCCTGGCCAACATGGCCAAACTCCGTCTCTACTGAAAATACAAATACAAAAATTAGCCAGGTCTGGTGGTGCGCCTGTAATTCCAGCTACTCGGGAGGCTGAAGCAGGAGAATCACTTGAACCTGGGAGGCAGAGATTGCAGTGAGTCAAGTTAGCTGGCACCACTGCACTCCAGCCTGAGTGATAGAGTAAGACTCCATCTAAAAAAAAAAAAAAAAAAAAAAAAA
>NW_016810891.1:841786-900272 GCF_001698545.2 Rhinopithecus bieti | reverse complement strand
TTTTTTTTTTTTTTTTTTTTTTAAATCACTCTTGATTAAAGAGCAAAATCTCCAAACCTAGTTGGTTTTATCAAGAGGCAGAACATGTGGGTTGATTTTGGTACCAGTTTCTGTGAAGGCAATTTCATATTCACTACTACAATATAAAAGAACTTAGGTCTAAAATTTCTCACCAATTATTCAGGTTTCACAAAATTTGCTTATTGCTAAGCTCCATCAATGTTTTATGTTTTTATAGGAAGCCTAGTTTTCTAATAATCTGATGAGTTAGAAGGTACAAAAAAATTTATCTGTATTCTATCTCTCCTAAAAATGTGGGCCTCCTCTTGTCCATTTGCTTAGTGATTCTTAGGCTCACAACATCGGAAGAGAAGCACTGCTGAGAGTAAAGATGGGAGCAGAATAACGGCAACGCTATTTGTCTCAAAATAGACATTGTAAATGAAAGTAATGAATAGGCAATGTTTTGTTTGCTCATAAAAACAGTTTATAGACTAAAGAAGAGAAAGATTACAGCTGGGGAAGGGATCAGTAATCATTCCAACTAGCTTCAGAAAAGTAAGTTTGATTTGTTTATTTGTGTAGCACACTTTAGCTATGAGTTTTTATGTCAGTTTTACCAACCTAGAATTTAGTGTAAATTAGTCTTAGTTTCTAACAGCACATTAATTCCATCATTTATTTATTCATTTTTCACTGATCACATATTTAGCAGCATACAGAAGCCAATATATGCAAGCCACTGAATAGAATATATTAGAGTAGTGAAACAAACAGACACGTTTCCTGCCTTCCAAGGAAATCGTGGTAACACAAACAATAAATTGATAAGCCAACGTTGAGAAAGACAAGTCCTCATCCAGGCCAAGAGGTCACAGATGAGTAAAGTCAATAATTTTAGAGGTATACAAAAGGATGGTGGATCTATTATTGATTGAAAAGCACCTGCTTTTTCACAGGTATGGCTGCTACTCTCTCTATATATATATATGTGTGTATATGCAGGATAGAGTGGCATATATATATACACATACACATATATATATGAAAGAGTAGTATATGTACATATATATACACATATATCTATATATCTATCAATTTATTCTATGAGAAGTTACCGACCAGTGATGTGAGATTTTCTGTGTTTTAAGAAAAGCTGGAAGTAGAACTACTATGTGGAATTTTCTATTTTTCAAATATCACCAGTAAATTTGAGTTTTTATAACGAATGCTGTGCTAGCTAACATTGCTTGTGGCCTAAGAAACCTCATCCTATGGCCGTATTTGTCACAAAGGTCTGCATCACTGGAAAAAAACTGCAGAAGCATAGAACACCATTGCAAATCAAGATACACATCTTTCGATAGAGAAACAGAATGCAGTACCAAGCGTACCTAATTAAAACAGGATGGTTATTGAATGCCTCTTGAGAAGCTGACTGCTATTCTGAGATCAGAAATGCAAACAAACCAACAGTAAAACATCCAAACACATAAAGGAATAAGAAAGCAGTCTCAGAGAGTAAGCACTGGGAAAGAGTTTATGAACTGGTGAATGAAGGGGAGAGTTTTATGAGGAAAGGATCAAGCATAGAATGGGGACCAGATTTTGAATAAGATTGTGAGCCCTGTTTGAAGCTGTGTGTTATTCTGAGTAGAGTGAGAAGTCATTAGAAGGCTAATGTTTATTACATACATTTAAAGGGATGGTGGGAGAGGCTATATGAAAAATTTATACCCAAATATATTTAAAATGGAAACTCCCAAACACTTAAATTGAGCGCTTATTCTTGAGCAATAAATGAAATTGTGTAGAATTAGGGGTTATTACATCTCCCTTTGTGGTACACAAAATGTAGCTTCGGTCTCTTTTGCTGTCCTTCCAATATATATGATATTCACTGTCTCCAAGTGATGCATTGTCTTTTGTTTTCTTGTTCCTTCCACTTTGTCTAAGACAATCAGAAACTCTGAGAAGGTTGGGATTGAACCTTCTCAGGTTCAATCTTGCACTGGGATCAAAAGAAATAATGTGGGTAATTGGAGAATTTCATGTACTGTCAAAATATTGTCTTAGTACATGATGAAAAAATGCATGCTTAGTAAAAAAAATTAATGATTTTTAAGCTTGGTGAATAATAATGTTTTTTATGCTTGGTAAAAAATATTAATGTATCTTACAAAAAATGCTGTCTGCTTATAAGTGGGGGTGTTTATGTTTCTGAAGCTGTGATACAGTTAAACTGAAATTGCCTAAAACATGCTTAGACAAGTTCTTTTGCAAGTGTTAATAATATATATCACAGTAAAAGCCAAGATCAAAGGAAAATTTATAGACAAAAAAAGTCACTGATACTTTAAAAAATTACAGAAAGAGATGTGTGTAAGCCTATTATACTAAAGGTTACTTATATTCTGCCTTTGACTCTTAATCTATTCCATTTCCATTACTTCACCTATTTAGATGAAATGTTACAGATAATAAAGAAAATGACTTTTTGTGTTAAATGCCAATATCTTTATTAACATATTTCTGTTCTACTTCTCAATGTAGTCATTATACAGACATTTATTTAATTTGACTTTAGATACTTTGTATTTTCTATTAGCCTATATATATTACTATTTCTAATGTGAGATCATGCTTTCTAATTCAGTATTCATTTAAAGTTTTATGTGTATTTTATTTTAGTCAGTTTTGTTGTCCCCTTGATCATATGCAAAGCATTAAATATGTCACCACGAACACAAGATGACTTTATTTGTGAGATCTTTCAATGGTGCCCATTCAGAAGTATTTACACATCACAGTGAAAGAAATGTTTTGATTGAAGTGACAAATTACATTTTTCTGCAACACTTTGTAAGTGAAAGCACAGCTATAATGCCATTATATTACTATCAAGAGAGTTTAATATTTTAAAATTCTCAAAAGTTCTTGAAGATAAAATAACCTTTATGATACAATTTGAATATCACTAACCCTTTTGAAACATACTTGATGTCTCCCAATTACATATTTTTTAAACATGAGAGAAATATTAAAGGTACCTATATTTCCATATAATAAATATTTCAATTGGTATGATGGCACCTGTAAAGAAAATTCTTAGATGGGCCTAAGCCTAATACCAATCACCTTCCTATCCTCTGGCTTTCTATACTCTCTAAAATTAAGACAGCTCCAGAAATTGCAAAGATACTAACTTTCCATTTGACCTACTCTGGGCTGAAAAATAGTGTGTGTGTTGTGAATTATCTTTTGAAACCACATGGGAAGCGGCTCAGGAACTTCTCACAAAGTGGCTTATTCAACTTCAGCCAGAGCAGGGTTTCGGCCTCCATGTACTTAAAGAGAGGTTTCCCACAGCGCGCGCGCACACACACACACACACACACAAACACTGCTCTAAAATATATTTTGGCAATACAGGAAATTTAAGTGCCAAAAAGTCATATACGATAGGAAATTACAAATTCTATTTAATCTTGGCTTCTTTTTTTAAAGCTTAGTTTATATTTAGTATCTCTTAAAGTCAACTGCTTTCAGGGGGTTACAAGTTTTATATTACTATTATTAAAATGTAAAACATGATTTTATATACATATTAAATAAAACTTGTCAAAATTTCATGAAACCCATTTTGTATGTGTGTGTGTATGTGAGGGAAACATTAAGGAGTTAAAAACAATTGGAATGAGAATATGACATTCCAAAGTTTGTTTTCTCTACTAGACAAAATTCATTTGCATTGCTACAGATGAAACATTTGCATTGCTAGTAGTTTTCTGTAAATTAATTTCTTATTCTACAGAATGGTAAAATGGCCTAATGAATCAAAATCAAAGGTACACACCTCCATAGTATTTAAAAATGCCCAAAATATCCACTGACCAATCCCCAGAAGCTACTTAATAGATGCAGTAATCTTCGCCACCCATTTACAATTCTTTGACATTAATTTTTCTTAACAGGAAGTATAAGTGAATCTCCCTGTCATGTAAAGTAAATACCTAAACATATATGAAATTAATATCTATTTTTCTATTTTGATATAATCTGTTGAAGACCATAAACATGTAATTTACAGGTTGATTGTATTTATGTTCATGTATCTTTTTTTTTCTAATATTATGAAGTTGAAAATATTATCTTCTGATTTCTTTTAGGAGTTTTGTTTATTGTTTTAACAATTATGATTATGCCTTTTTAGTTTATTTAAAAATGAATTAGAAATAACAAACTTTTTTATAACCTTTGTTTTTCTATAATTTCATATTCCTACTCTTCCTGCTATATTGAACACTCCAAGAGAAAAGGAAGCAAAGAATAGGTAGAAAAGATTCAGAGAACTGAGAGAGACATATCAGAGAACAGATAAATTGTTAAACATTATTCTTCTTGAATATTCAATATACAAATTTGATGTTTTCTAACTTTAATGAAACCAAAGAAATAATATGTGCAAAAGATTAAATATAATGAAATAAGAATAACATTGTAAATGTTTTCAAAATGAGGAATTTCATGAATTAAGATATTAAAAAGTAGGGAAAACAAATTCAGAGGCTGAAACAACAAAACCTCGAGGTGGAGACTATAGTATTATTTATTCTAGGCCATCCTCTTCTGTATTTCTTTCATTCAGTGGACAAGTCATTCATCATGGTAATATTGCAGAACAGTGAAACCAAGACCTTTAACTCTTCAGGTGGGAAATGAAAATCAAAGGAAAAAACAAATAAAAATTTTAGACATAGTTTTCTAAGATATAACCTGAACTATGGAGTAAAATATTTGTTCAAGTGAAATAAATTATTTCATTTTGCTATATGAGATCCTAAGGCCCTAAAATGTATGTAACATTTACACAGCAATTGAGAATAGTTTACTTGCTATGGAATCTGGTGCTTGATTTAAGAATGTGAATTATTTGTATAGGACAACACAGAGAATTAGTGCACTTAGACTATAAGGAGATTTCTTAAACAGGATTATTCACACTCCCGTCATTCATAATTTATGTACGCGAGATTGTTTCCGTATATTAAAGTATGCAGATAAAAGAAATAATCTTTTTGATTGGTTGACATTACAAAACTTAGTTCCTAAAAAATTTGGTGAAGCCCATTATATTTAATTTAAGCATATCTCAATAGATTATCATGACACTTCAAAAAGAGCTTCATGCCATCTTCATAAAGAATAAGTTACAACTCAAATGATGAAACGTAACTGTATCTATCCTAGGAAAACTTTATGAGGTTAGAAATACAACATGGTCCTCAAAGTATAGTGCTATTAAAAGAAAAAAATCAAATAATTTTACTTTGTTATATAAATGAGAAAATCTGCTGTTGCCAAGTAATATTCAGTGTATGGACACTTAATAACTTCCAAAAAAGGAATATTTTCCTGAAAGTTATTTTTTAACTACTAAGTTTAAAAAAATGCATCTGATTTTTTATATAACCATTATTATACATAGCAGTGTAGTATTCAGGTTAAATAAAGCTTTTTTATATATATTATATATAACCAAAGTACATATATACATATATATACTACACACATATATATGTACTTTGGTTATATATATATATCATATATCAAACTGTTTTTAGTCCTGTACTTTGGTTATATTATATATATAACCATATATACTATATATGGTTATATATGAATAATCATATATACATTATATATAGTATTAACCATATATATGATTATACAGATATATAACCAAAGTACTGGACTGAAAATGGTTTCAACTATAAGTAGCCAACATATTCAATATTTTGATTCATATGAAGCAAATATGGACCACCAGTTAAAAATTTAAAGTATCAGTCATCCAGCTGTCATTCTGGGTAAGGTAGCTTCAAGTTATCCTTAAAGGAAAAGATTACTTTTAAACAACCATGATTATTGTAAAATTTTTGTATCTTTCCTGTTACAGAGTCTACTCATTTCTCAAGTTAGTAAATAAGAATCTCCCCTGCATGAACTCTTTTAAAAATAGTTTAGTGATTTCTGGAGTAGACCCAAAGAAATAAATAGACATACATTTTTATGTTTCTATTACTAGGCACTGGAAAATCAAAATACCTTGAAATTAATTAGTTTAAACTTCATGAATATCATGAGAAATTGCCATTTACTTCCCAATTCCAGATAAACAAACAGACAAAAAGTTGACAGACAAACCTTTCTCTTTAATTAATTTTCAGGTATATTGTGAAAGAATATGAAAGATTTGAAATGTTGATGCCCAGAATTCTTGCCTCAGTCATCCTACCTAGCTTTTGCCCTTTCAATATTTCCATGCAGTGAAAATCATCAGGAAATCTCCTAAATGATACTGGATGGAGTCAATATACAGCTTTGTTGCACAGGTTAAGACTCTGAATGTATTTCCACATAGAAATAAGATAAAAAACATAGTGAAATATTTTGAAAATAACCTTATAAATGTACTCTTTTATCAGTACAGAAAACATCAAAATTGAAACATTAGAAATATTTATTAGTCTAACTTCAAACCAATTAGATTACAAAGCATAAATACATGTATAACTGTATTTTGTGTAGACTGTGCAGATTTTTTAAGCTAGCATGGAAATGAAATCTCTACTTCAGAAACAGGAGAGTTCTCTGATTCCCTTCACAGGACGTGGGATACAGATGAGGCTCACCTGTTGGGTTGTCCCACTGCTCAAACCCCTTGAGAGAGGGGGAGCATGCAGATGGGCGGGTGCAGCGGCCAGAGCAAGTGCTTTGAACACTCAGTGCTCAGCCCTGCAGTAGTGTCTGGGGATGGATGCCTGCAAACCCAGAGTTACAAAGCTCTTTTAGCTTTGCCATCTGAAGTGTTAATCAATCAGCTCAATGACCTTTTGCCTTATCACAAGAGCAGACGGCCAGTGTGACAGCTTTCTGTATCCCGAGCTCTTGCCCAGTGTCCAGAAAGAAACAGATCACACGTGAGCTTGAAGGATGAGTGCTAGGTTTTATTAAGTGGTGGAGGCAGCTCTCAGCAAGGTGGATTGGGAACCAGAAGGCGGAAGGATGGGGCAGATAGTCTTCCCTTGAACTCCTGTCAATGTTCAGACACCTCCTTCCTCCTTCTCTGCTGAGCCATCCTGCTTCTCTCTGTACTCTGTTCCTCTGTAACTCTAAATGTTCAACCGCTTGTCGGTGTGACCACTAAGGTCTTGGGTTTATATGGGCACAGGACACAGGTTCTGGCAGGCAAGCCAGAGTGGTGTTGGAAAATTCAACATTCGGGCATGAAAACAAGAGTGCCTGTTCTCAGGTCTGCAGGCACAGGCCCAAGGAGGGAGGCCTTGACAGGGATCCTGCCTTTTTCTACCCAGTACTTCCCTGCCCCTTCTCATATCACTTACCCCTGCTGAAGATGCACATCTAACAGCCATTAGAATATGAATGATGACCGGTCTTAGCTACTTCCTGCTGACAGGGGGCATTGTTTTTGGAGAAAATGGCAGTCAGATTCCTCCCAGAGGTCTACCTAAGGGTTCTTGGCAAAGGGGAACCATCATCTGAGGTTTCAATTGCCTGCCTGTTTGGAGTTTGATGGCCTTTAGTGTGAGAGAAGAAAACAAGTTTTATAACGTTAAGTATGCATGGGTTAAATGTGTATATTATACATGGAAAGAATTTAGTGGCAAAGATTACAGAAATAAGAAGTAAAGTATATTAATTATTCCCAAAACACTTTTGTGTCCCATGGTATATAACAGAACAAAGGCAAGAACAGCAAGCATAGACAAGACTATAAAGAGGATATCCATCAAAGCTTATTAACATTTATCTTTTGTGATTTTTAGCTTGAGATCCCTGATCTCTTCACACTGGTACTTTGGGTGCTCTTCTGGGTTGACAGAGGTGACTCCATCAGCTTCCTAGGCCTTTACTTGGGTATAATGAATCCAAGACTCTATTCCAGTGACCTACTGTAAAAGACCAAGTTGGTCACTTTAAGGATGTTCTGTAAAGTATTGTCTGGGCCTGTTTCTGCAGCTTCCTTGTGATATCAGGGCCTGCATGAGTAATAAATTTATCCTTTAGGAGTAGTTGTTCCTCAACGGATTCAGGGGATAGAAAGGTGTACTTTACCAAGGTCTCTCTCAGCCTTTCCAGGAAGGCAGTGGGATTTTCATCAAATCCCTGGTCCATTGTGGATAATTTAGTACAAAGAGAGGCTTGATCTTGGTCCTATGTAAGCTCTCCATATGTACATCTGAAAGTGTCATCTCTTTCAATCTCCTATCATGTCACTGGGATCCCATTTAAAGTCATTCACTGATACTGTTTCTCATCCAGTTGGATAATATTTGCGCCCTTCCCTGACACTATATGTGATACAAAGCTCATCCCCAAATCTCTCTGCTGCTTGTAGAGCGGCCTGTTTCTCAGTGTCCATCAGGATCTGATTCAAAAGTAACATAATGTCTCTCCAGGAGAGTTCAAATATTTGGGTGAAATTCTGGAAAACCTCTATAAATCTGTCAGGGTCATCTGAAAACTTGCTGAGATCCCCCTTAATTTGCTTTAAGTCATGCGGAGTGAAGGGAACCTGGAACTCACTGGGCCCAAATTCACCAGGCATTTGTTGGAGGGGCAAGAGTGAGACTGGGGCTTGTCTATGGCAAGGATTTCTAGGAGGGGGCAAGTGAGAGTCTGAAGCTGGATAGAGAGGTGGGGGTGGATCCCGAGAAGCAGAGCTGGACCGAGCTGGGTCCTCTCCTGGGGTGCCTCTGGGACTCATATCTTTAGTTCCCTGGGCTTGCCTCTTGCAGCTTTCCCTGAGATAATAAGCAGGATTGCTGGATCAATCTTACCCTGTTGGCAAAGGTCTGGATTGCCTCGAAAGGTATAGAAAGCCTGTACATATGGAGCCGCAGTCCATCTGTCCTCATATCTACAGAAAATTTCCAACTGCCAGATGTTATCAAAATGAATGGTTCCTTCCTGAGGCCAACCAAGTCCTTCATAATTTAGCCAAACCTTTGTGCAGACAGCTATAAGGCATTTTTCCTTCAGATTCTGAGGGTAAAAGCAGTCCCCATGGTTCAGGATATGCTTCAGAGGAGTATAAGCTGGGGATGGTGAAGACAGTTAGTTGCTTATTCTGAAAGACAGGAAATTTCCCTTCCCTTCCCTCTTTCAGTGAAAACTTGGAGTGTCATGGAGGGAGAAAGCAAGCCTTCTCCCTTTCCCTTCCATCTTTTTATCCCTGAGTCCTGGCAACCTTGGCAGCATCAATCATGAGTGCCGATGTCGCATCTACCCACGAAGCAGAGAAGGCTTAGAGAATGGGAGTTATCCGCACTCACCTACGCCTCCATCCTCCCCTGCCTTTGAGTTCCCTGGGTCTGATTCATACCAGGGAGCATGACCTCCTTCAATGGGGTTGGGACTTTAGTCAGCAGGAATTGGTCCTGCACATTTACACTGTGCCTGTTGCCTGGTTTTGGATCTCTCAGATCTGGTTTTCCTCTTTAGGGCCTCAGCCTAAAGCTTGGAATTGAGTTTGGGAATTAAAAGTATTTCAAGGGGTTGTTTGTATCTGTTTAGACTGTCTCAAATGGGACCTGCCAAATTTGCAGTTATCAGCCAGCAGGGGTCGCTCCTCCATGAACTTCCCTATCAAGCCTGAGTGCCCGGGAGCGAAACCCTCTCACTTAGAAAAGGAAAAACAGAGAGAAAAGAGTGTAATGGTGAAAGGGGAAGGTTCTGGGGGAAGGACCCCTTGCTCACTGTAAATGGGTCCCTTACATCCTTGTATTCTTCCCTCCACCCCCCGACCCCGCCCCGTTCGGGCTGGGCTGAACTCCTTGGCCAGAGGAGGTAGAGTTTCACTGTCGTGGTGGGCAGGAAGTGCCACCCATCTGACCCATCTGTGGGTCCTGGCAGTAGCGAGGGTTTTTTCCTGCCCCTCATGGCTGTTGAGTGCTGCCTTTGCATGCTGTGAACATGCTCAGGTGCCCAAGCTGAGAGGGGAAGGGCGGCAGCGGGGCGTGTGCTGCGAGCTAGCGCCTGCATCTGTTGGGGTGGAGGTGGGGATGGCACCTCTGAGAAAAAACAGAAACCACATTGTTCTGATTTACACCTTTGATAGCTGAGCCAAAGCCATCATTCTGTTTAATATTATAGCCACGGCCTGTAGCAAAACTCTTAACAATGTAAAGGTAGAGATAGGAGCCATTTCAAACCCTGAGAGAAGAAAAGACATGAAGTGAGGTCTGGGAGTCTCGACCAGTGCCCCTTAGGGAGGTCGGGGATGGGGTTCAGTCTTGGGGCCTTCCAGCAAGAGATGCCTTTGGTTTCCCCAGGTTTTCACTCTGGTCCCATGGGGCGGTTAGACCCCTGTGAAGGGAAACAGAGTCTTTTACCCACAGGAAAGAGAGAGAGGTGGCAGGGTCTTGGAAAAGAGGCAGATTCTACAGTTTCACATCTATACTCACTTTCTGAGGAACACCCCTAACAAGGCCCCAGCTGAAACAGCAGAGTTCCCTGATTCCCCTTGCAGGATATGCGACAGGGGTGTGGCTTGCTTGTTTGGGTCACCCCACTTCTCAAACCCCTTGAGGGAGGAGGAGCATGCAGATGGACAGATGCAGAGGGTGGGGCAAGTGCTGTGGGCCCTCAGCCCCGTCCGTGGTAGTGTCTAGGGGTGGGTGCCTGCAACCCCAGTGCTACCAAGCTCTTTCAGCTTTGCCGTCTGCAGATGGCTTGAGTGTTAGCCAACTCAATGGACCTTCTGCCTTATTTCAAGGGCAGAGGGCCAGTGTGACAGCTTTCTGTGTCCCGAGCTTTTGCCCAGTGTGCCGGAAGAATATCACACGCGGACTCGAAGGCTGAGTGCAAGGTTTTATTGAGTGGTGGAGATGGCTCTCAGTGAGAAGGACAGGGAGCCAGAAGTTGGAGGGGCGCGGGAGGTAATCTTCCCCTGAACTCCTCTGGACGTTCACATGCCTCTTTCCTCCTTCTCTGGTGTACCACTCGGTTGCTCTCCGCGGCTCTCTGCCACTCTGTTCCTCTGCTCCTCTCGATGTTCAGCCACTTGTGTGTGTGTGACCTCTTGTGTTTATATGGGCACAGGTTAGGGGTGTGGAGGGCCAGAGTGGTCTTGGAAAATGCAACATTTGGTTGTGGAAAAAGGGGTGCCTGTTCTCACTTATGTATGCAGGCATAGGTTTGAGAGTGGAGCACTCACTGCCAGAGACCCTGCGCTTCTCTACCCAGCACTTCCCTGCCCCCCTCCCATGTCACTTTTAATAGAATTCTACAGAGAATATGTTGAAAAAGCTAATCAATTAACATGTAACTTCACTTTTGACCCTAAACCTCTTCATAAAATGCAGTGTCCCATTTTGGATGTTCCTATTTTAAAAATAAGTTCTGACAGCTAAGTTTTCATTATAGTAACATTTTCATTATTGAAGAAAAGCAGCAACACCAAAAAACAAAACAAAACAAAAACAATCATGTTGACAGCATAATGACATCTGGTAATAAATACATAACCAGACCACACTTCTTTGCTCCTTATTTTACTTTATTTAGAAGACAACTCCGCCTCTTTGACTCTTTGTCTTTCCGGTCAATATAACATTATCCAAACGGGGAAACTGGTAGCTATTCTTAAAAGAAGACACTGTTTTAACTAACAATGAAAGACTGTCATTTCTCACTTCAAGTTCACTCAGGATTAAGGAAAAGAGATCTGTAATATGGAATCATTGCTGATGGAAGATAGCATCCTTTTGCCTTCTTAACTTTGGGATATTTGATTTATGTATTTCTGATTAAACAGATGCATCATTAATTATGTCCATGGACAATCCATGGATATTTTCAACAATGAAAATACAAGGTTAATTTTTAAAATGATTTTATTGTTTTGTGGCAATTTCTGAATCCACTTTCCAAGTTAATTTTAGAAAAGATGACTCTGGTATTTATTGTGAAATTCATTTCAGGTTTATTGATAATAAAAAATTGCCTCACAGTTTTATGACCCCATTTTTGCATAAATAGACATTTATTTTCTGGATACTCTGTGAGAAGATTTGAGAGTGTATCTGGAGATTTGAGAGTGGATCATTTAGGATAGGCTGAGTTATGCTGCAGTGACAAACAAACCTTAAATCGCAGTGGTTTTTTAGAATATAACTTTATTTCTCAGTATGTGACCTGTGGAAGATGTCAGGTGGGCTCAGTTCATTGCCATCATTTGGTACCCAGACCAATACAGTCCTCACCTTCACCTTGAAACATGTTTCTATGATCATAGCAGACAGAAGTGAAGGTTGCTAATTGCACACTGGCTGTTAATGTTTCCACAAAGAAATTTTACGTCATTTCTGCTTCCATTTTATATAAGCTCAAGGGAGCATATAAGTACATTCTCATCACATTTCCACGTCAGACATCAAGAAATATAAGTTTTATAGCAGATCAATGTCTGCTAACAAGAGTGATCAGGTATGTCACATCTTGGAAGAAAGAGAATGGTGAGGAGCAATAGTGAGAACCCTGTTCTCTTAACTTAATAAAGCTAATTTTTGAGTTTTCCAAAATTTATGAGTCCCTTTAAAAAATAGAATATATGTATAAGCTATATTATGAAATTCCATATCTGAATCTTTTCCACTTGAAATTTTCCTTCTTTATCTCCTATGCCACATTTTCCCAGTGGGAGTGATTCTTGACTTTTGACAAAGAGAACAGATGAATTAATTTATGTTGATTGTAAAACAACTGTACAGGTGCAAAAATCTCTGTTAAGAGTCAGTATTTGCAGTAATTGCAAATTTGGTCCCTTGGGTTAGACTTTCTAAATTCTCTGGCATGCCACTTACTTGCAGTCTGACTTTTGACAAGGTATTAAAACTTTTGTTGGCTTGGTATTCTTTCTGCAAAATAAGCAATAAGACTCACTACAAATTAATACAGATAAACTTCTTGGAACAATTCATAACACACCCTCAATTAATGACAGCCTTGTTGGTCTATTAAACTTTATGATTTAGAAACAACTCAGACTCTTGCTTTTATCTGATATATACTTTTATTGGACTAAACATTAAAATTTCTGTATTCTAAGTTTTGATGTATTTATTTCAGTATTTATCACACATTTATTTCGGTATTTATCATTTATCATATACATTTCCCCCAAATAACTCATATGATACAAAAGATGCAGATTTTACAATTACTTTGTAAGCTTCAGTGTAAATAATTTCATATACTGAAAAGGTGGACCACTTTTGCAAACTGTTGAATATGATATGTCATCACTGAATTGAGTGAATAAAATCAGAAAATATACACAAAATAGCATGCTTTATTCCATAAATTAAGACTCTTACCAGGTATACTTTTCATAAAAAAAACTTATTTTATTTCCTGAATAACTGCAAAGAATCAAAATTTTGCATGTATCCTTTAGTTAAAACATTACTACAAATATTTAATAAATTATGGATACATTAAAGGAGACAATAAACTGGCATTTTGTGACTTTTGACAACTATAATATTTTAGAAAGCTCAAGATTATTCAATTAACAGTTCAACTTAATATATATATTAATTTTTAAGAAGATTTTTAGTATTTCCCAATAATTAAAATGATATTGAGTATTAAAAAATGAAAGTACTCCTGGCCATGGGCTTTGAGGGATAATATAACACTTCAGCAAATAATTGGATGTAAAATTGTCTGCAGAAATAGAAACCATTGATGCTATTTATATATAATGAATATGCATTTCATTGCATCATATCCAGCACAAAAGAAGGCTTTTGTACTTTCACTTATGATCATTTGTTTTGTGAGCTACACATCGCTAATCTAAGTTTTCAGAGTTAAAAATATTAAACTCTAATAGTTACTCAATTTGAAAATCAAAATAAAAGGCTATTTATTAAAATATGTATTTAAATGCATTAAATTAGAACATTACTAAGAATGGGCCATAATTAGGTTTTTTAATCGCAAATAATTATGTTCATGAATGAGACAAAAAACAGTTGAATGACTAAATTTTAAGTGAAAGAGATGCTGTTGCTTGAAAAGTAATTTTAACACTCACGAAACTGGGTAATTTTCAAAGTAAATAATGATACATTATATATTTTATAAAAATTCACACTGGAACTCTTTCACAAATTTATTATCATATAGTAGTATCTAGCAATATGTTTAATGAAAATCATGTCTATTGACATTGATTTTCAATTATGTGCTCTAATTTGATACCTTCATCACTTAAATTTATCATTATATGTATATAGAATGATTATAATTGTTAAAAAGGATGGTGAATTTCATTACCTAAAATAAAATAATATCAATAAAGCTTCTACAGATGTGCTTTTATATTTATTCTTCTTTTTGAGTCAGAGTCTCATTCTGTAGCCCAAGCTAGAGTGCAGTAGAGGATCTTGGCTCACTGCAACCTTTGCCTCCTGGGTTCAAGTAATTCTCCTGCCTCAGCCAGTGAGTAACTGGGACCACTGAGTAGTAGCTGTGCACCAGGACACTCTGCTAATTTTTGTAGTATTAGTAGAGACAGGGTTTCACCTTGCTGGCCAGGCTGATCTCTAACTTGTGGTCTCAAGTGATTGACCCATGTAGGCCTCCCAAAGTGCTGGGATTACAGGTGTGAACCACTGCACCTGGACAGATGTGCCATTTTTATATTGTTTGTAATTGTTATTTTTGTTCCAGGCTATTATAATTTGATATTTAGGTATTTAAAAGTAAAGGAAGCCAAAAACAAAAAAGCAATAAGCAAATCAACCATACTACAATTTCTGAAAATTTTTATTTCATTTTTGTTAGGAATATTTCAAATCTTCTTTTCTGAATATTTTGAAATATACAATAAGTTATTGTTTTCTGTAGTCACCTTACTGTGCTAAATACCCTGATTTGATCAATACATATTGTGTGCATGTGTTGAAATATCACATGTACCCCATACATGTATACTATTATGTATCAGTAAAAATACAATCTTTTTATTATACACAGAAAGAACAATTATCTGTCACAAATAATGCAAATGTATGGATCTTAACAGCTACTTGTTGCATTTTAATGAAAATCTGGTTTAGAGAACGAAACTCAGTTTTATACTCCACTGAATAATTCAAAATTATAATAGTTTATTAAATATATGTGTGTACAAGCATTGTATATGTGTGTATATGTGTATATATGTGTACAATATTGGTAGTAATATGAAAACAGATTTTCTTTTTTTTTATTTTTGTGGAAAATGATAGAATGTTTCTTTAGTTCAGACTTAAATGTTCACTTTTCAAATACTGCCTTTAATAGATATGTTTTTCTATTCTATTTTTGGTGATTTGATAAATTTTTTCCTGCAGATTTGAAAACCAAACTCTGTGATTTATAGTCTCTGAGAGATAGCTAAGATTTAAAATAATGTTTCCAAATTTAAATGTGAACTTGCATTTATTTAAAAAAACATGAAACTGAAAAGTGCAATTTCTTTCTTTCTATTTCCACAAAGAACTGTGGCAGAACAAAGTACTTACACTTCTAATAGTAGTTATAAAAATAATAATGTGGTCAGGCACGGTGGCTCACACTTGTAATCCCAGCACTTTGGCAGGCCAAAGGGGGCGGATCACGAGGAAAGGAATTCCAGACCAGCCTGAGCAACCTGGTGAAACCCTGTCTCTACTACAAATACAAAAATTAGCCAAGCGTGGTAGTGGAGGCTTGTAATCCCAGCTACTCAGGAGGCTGAGGCAGGAGAATCGCTTAAACCCATGAGGCAGAGGTTGCAGCGAGTCGAGATCATGCCATTGCACTCCAACCTGGGCGACAAAGCGAGACTCCTTTTTAAATAAATAAATAAATAAATAAATAAATAAATAAATAAATAAAGTATGAATATGCCAATTTGAAGTTGGCATTCCGTGTGTTATTTTTTTCTCCATGCTTTTTAAAAGGAAAGATACAGTTCACAACTTACAATTTTGGACATGGGGATTTTGCGGAAGTGCTCTGAAACCGTGATTTTTCATTGCTAAATCCAATACACTTAATAAGATGGAAACATTCTAAGAAACGTGTCAGGTGATTTTGTTGTGTAAACAGCATGGAATGTACTTCCACAAACCTAGACGGTGTTCCTTACTACACACCTTGGCTATATGTTGTAACCTATTGCTCATTGACTGTAAACCTGTACAACATGCTACTGTATTGAATACTGTCAGTAATTGTAACACAGTGACAAGTATTTGTGTATCTAAGCATATATAAAAGTAAAAAAGGCACAGTAAAAATGCAGCATTATAATCTTATGGGACCACTCTCCTACATGTGCCCATACGTGTTATGACTGACACACATAAACGTGATCATTTATTGGTGCAAAACTAGCTGAGTTTGTTTATCTAAATGAATCACTGTCTTGGTCTTTGACCACGCAAAGGCATTTATGCCGACTTCCATGCACGCAAAAGAGAAAAATTACTTTGTAATGTAAAGTAAAATTTAAGTTGGAGTGTAATTCTTCATCCTTTATCAGCACTGTCCAATAAAAATTTCTGTGATGATGAAAATGTATGTCTCTGTTGAATACATGAAATATATCAAGTTCAGTTGAAGAACTGATTTTTAAATCTTATTTGCTTTTAATTAATTTAGATTTTATAGCTAAACAGACACATGTGACTAATGCTTACCATATTAGATATTACAACTTTGGAGTTGTTACTCTGACTTTCGTTAATTTTTATCTAAAATTTAAAATAATGTTGTTTAGTATATGATCTTCTTATTAAATTAGCATGGTCAACAATTTGCTTTATAGTAACATAATTTTTACACAATTTAATTGACCTTACAGCAATGGTATAAGCAAGTGAGAATTTCTCCTTTTAATTTTATTTATTATTATTATTATTTTAAATTTTTTTCTGGCCCTGTTCCTTTAATCATGAGAATTTCTGACTGAGATATTTCAGTTTATCATTTTCTTTGTGTCTCCAGACTTCTGTGACAATGAGCCATAGCAACAGTTAGCTACTCTGTTTCAGGCATTAAATTAGACACTTCTTGTTCAGGCCATTGACGATGACCTGGTCCAAGCTCAGAGAAAAATAACCTTGTTATCTTCTATATAGAGAATTCTCTGGTTCCAATTGAATATCCGAAATAACTTGGGAATTGTGGGGAAGATGAAGTCTCAAAATTCAGTCGTTAGAGTATGAAAAATTCATCCTACAGTCTGTGGGAAGACAGGTGCAAACATTTGTTGCTCACAAGTAAACAGTTTGATATAGAGATAACATTGCAAATATGAGTATTGATACTCTATCTCAATTACTGCAGAAGGAAATATGTTATATGGCAGTGTGTGACAACCTAACGATGGCTCAAAAAGTTCTTTAGTATAGTTTTGAGTTAAAATATTGGTGCAGGTATAGTGGAAACATAAGGTGCAATTAAAGATTTGCAGTTTTGCACGTTCTGAGAAATAAAGAAATTAGACAGATATAGCATACAAAGGGGCAATGGCTGTATTAGAAATGAAGGTAAGACTTAAAACTATATTGAAGTGAATGGGGAAAACTGGAGCATAAATAAAATACTGAGAAATTACCGTTAACTCAGTTGCACTTCCTACCAAGGTAGGAAAACTACTCCCAGAGCAGCATGTCAAGAAAAGATTGAACTTCAAACTTGACCTTTTCATCTTCAAGTGGCTGCAAGACAATTAAGAAGGGGCATAAAATTAAACGCAATTATTACTTAGTGTGGATAATTTAATTTTTTCTTGTTAAATGTTTTTGTTTTAAGTGTAAAATGGACTTATCTTAAAATAGAAGAAAATTAGAAGAAGAAAGTAGAATCATGTGTTTAAGGTGGTCATGTTTGTGGAAATGAAACTCAGGCAAAATACTTCAATTTTAGAAAGTAAAAGTTATATTTTTTGGTATAATCAGGGCAAGGTTATTTTAAATAAAGGTTAACATTTCAATTAATTGAAAATTTAAAAAATGGATAAATAGCTAATTAAATATATATTTACCTTAAAAGCATGGATTTGAATTTGAAAACAGGCAGTTATAGTGAAAACTGAGTATAAAATAAAGAGTAAGTGGCAATTATTTAAATGAAAGTAAACCAAGAGCTCAGACAGATTCCAGGCATGGAGGATTAATGGTTGGAAATATCATGGAATAAGTAGAAAGACTTGTAATATACTGAAAAAGTAATTTTGATACCTTATCACTGGTTGACCCAACTATAATTCTCTTTATTAGCAGATATGTAAAATAATTGAATGGTAGTTATTTTTTGAAGTCAAGTACTCAAAACTCCTTGTATATGTGAACATTAGACAAAGAGTGAGTGGGAAATTCAAAATATAAATTTTGTTTCAAATTCAAGATTCTAAACATTTCCAAGGTTTTGATAATTTAAAGCTGTGTGGAGATGAGCTGGAGAGAAATGAGCAGGGTGTTGAAACTGTGTAGCAATTAGATTTTCAAAGAAAATAGGGTTTGAGCTTGAGAGAAATGAGCAGCGTGTTGAAACTGCCTAGCAATTAGATCTTCAAAGAAAATCGGGTTTGCATAAGACTCCACACATTGTCTCAGGGATTCTAAAACTGGTGTTCATAATACACTTTAGGAAATGTACAAATAATGTGGAAGGCTGATGCAAAAATGTTGCATGTATATTTTCCTTGGGCAAAACTCCAAAAAGTCTCAGAGGAGTTTTGATTTAAAATGAAGAACCACAATTTTACGCCACAGCTTGGGTCAACCCCTCAATTTGCCAGAGTGGTAAAAATGAGTAGGATAGCCTTCAAATTTAAATAACATTGTTATAATAATTACTTTGGTAATAATTTTAGATTGTTCATGCAATTTTCCAGTGGATTATAAAAAAGATTATTTTCCAGAATATATGATGGTCTTAAATTAACCAGGTGGGAGACATGGGATCAGTGAACTAGAAAAATAATTGAAAAAACATGCCTGTACATTTTTTGCATATTTTCATGTGACTTGTCATTTTTCATAGGTCTCTTTTTTCTTTATTTTTGAAAATAATGTCTTATTGATGTTTTGCTTCTTTATTGAACATTGATTGCTGTCAGAACAAAAGAAAAAACTGATTAATTAAATCAATATTTTATATAACTTTCCTGTACTGTATAAATAAGTAATGGAGTTTGTATTTCTGACTACATACTGGGCATTTCTCAGATACAAAATGGTGATAAGGTCGGGATTGGCGGGATTTAATTTTCCTGTTGTGACCCTTCTGGCTGGAACAGGATCAGGTTAAAAAAGGATGCAGTGTTGAAGCCAGGCAAATCCAGCAGATGGCAATGAAAGTGACCTTCACTGGGGAACAACACACACTGGGACCTATCATAGGTTTGTGGGGCAGGAGGAAAGAGAGAATCCAAAAAAATAATGAATGGATACTAAGATTAATTATTGGGTATTGAAAAAATCTGTACAACAAACCCCTATGACACAAGTTTACCTATGTAACAAACACATGTACCTCTAAACTTACAATAAAAGTTAAAAAAAAAAAAAGTGACCTCTAGTTGCTCTAATTGCTTGTTAGCATAAAAACACTCTCACCAGGGCCATGACCATTTCCAAATGCCATGGCAGCACACCATAGTAATGGCCCAGAAATTATCTTTTATGGTTCCAGAAACTCCCTACCTTTTTTCCAAAAGGTTCTGAATAACTGACCACTTAATTAGCATATAATTAAAAGTGGGTATAAATCCAGCTAGCTAGCAGCCCACAGCACCAACTCTGAGCATACCTCTTACGCGTTAGCCCTGCTCTGCATGAAGCAGTTCTGGTTCAATAAAAGTTGCTTTCTCTCACCACTAACTCACCCTTGAATTATTTCCAGGGAGGAGCCAAGAATATTCCCAGGCTAATCTCCAATCTGGAGGTTACCTGCTCTGCATCAGTGAGATAATACTTACATTTAAAGCAACTTATTGTATTTTATAATAATAATATTTCATCTTGTCTGCTTTATTGTAATTAATAACATCATCATTCTCCTAGTATTATAAGTCCTGTATCTATCTTATTGATGTCTTTTCTTTTCCTTACTTGTTTTTTTCTTGGCCAAAATGTCCTCAGAACTCTCTCTCCTATTCATGTTTGTTTCATAAATAACTGTGTTTCTTCATACCATCTTTGCCTTCCCATTCTCCCTGTTTCAATCAATCCTATGTCCCAGTACAAACTTATTTTGTAAACAAGAAAAGCATTAAGTGGTATAGCTCTTTGATACCAGTTGATAACTTTGATTGCTACTGAAAATTAATCCCAATTGTTTGAATTTAAAATATTATATAATTTGGCTCTAACCTAGTCTTTTTAATTTAGCAATTCCTCTATACACCAGAATTCTAGTCATTATTGTATCATGTTCTAAAATATCAACTCCTCTACTTACTTATTTTTTACTTTGTCTTTGGAAGTCTGTGCTAAATATGTTGAATATGATTAACCGCTATGTTATTATAACATACAGTTACAAAATTAAATATTTTCTAGTTCTAGAGAGATTGCATGGCCTGGTTTAAGAGAATTGAATGATGTTGCCTTCAGCAAACATGAAAGAACAAATTCCTTTCCCCAGTACCACCAAAGGTGTTGCAATTTGATAATAACAAATCCAGTCAAACCAAAGTAAAACAAAAATTCTGCTTTGGCTAAAGAAAATTTATTAGCAGGGATGGAATTGGCTTGCAGAAGCAGTATAAAGCTCTTTCTTTCAAGAATACTTGATAGATCTTTGCTTTTGAAAACCAGCTTTCATGGCATGCCTTTACTTGTTTTCAAATTGCTGTGATGTTTATATGATGCTTGTCAACGGTATGTTTTGCCCTTAAGAATGAGAAAATGTACAGATTTTGGAAAGCAGTATGTAACTGCTGCAGTGTCTCTTATTAGTTTCAGGAATGTCAATGCACAATGTAAGACAATATACCATGCATTTAAATAAGGAGGCATGCTGATGAACTGTTATAAAAATTGTATTTTAATGATAGCTTGAAAACTGATTCTTATAAATGTCTGAATGTTAATTGTTTGTGTGTTTACTTTCTTCCCACAGATATATGTATAATATACTAATACACATTAACAGCTTTTGAATGACATATTTCTCCATTTCATGAACACTTTGGATTGGTGAATAGTCTGTGTTTTCTTTCCACTATGTATTACATACACTAAAATACATAAGCATACATTTTCATAGCAATTATTGCAATTTTAAATAGTTTATTTATATTGAAGGCTGACATACTGACTTCATTATTTCCTAAGAAACTTTTTGTTTTGTTTTGTTTTGTTTTCTGTGCCTTGTTAAGCTGAGTGAAATATATGTTTTCTATTAAAGTTTTAACTCATACTGATGACTATCTTCTAATATCCTGAACAGCAAAAGTTGCAAGTACTGAATTCTCATTCCATCTCCATCACTTATTGGTATTTCACTTTGAACCAATGACTGAGAACCTGTGCCAAATATTATACCAAATATTTTCCTGTTTCTATATTAAACAATACTAGAACACTTCTGCTCCCATGTTAAACAATACACAAGGCATAAAAATGCTTAGTTGCTTGCTCCAATAAATGCTTTCTCCTGAAAAATATCAATGAACCTTCTAAAGCAGCTTACTTAATAAAAAATCTAAAAGCATTAAGCTCAAACTTGCATAGAAAAATATTAAGAACTATCCCAGTTTCAGTCATCTGAATTTACAAAGAATCAATATAGTACAAAAGTATATACACAGGGTCAATATAGTAGGAAAGTAGCTTAAATATAAGTAAATTAAAAGATAATGGAAATAGCACATTTAACCTACTTATAAATATCAATAACTTTAATCAAGTTTGCTAAGACACTTTAAAGAGTCCTGTTTAAGAGTCCTTGTTTTGTGAGATGAGGAAAAGAGTAGATGTCAGTGTTTGCATTTTCCGAAAATTTTATATCTGCAATTTCTTTTACCATGAAAAGAGGATAATCAAGTATATCTTATTGGAGAATTTTATTATATGTTCAGAAATTAGATATAATTATTTTCTGGATAATGAGACTGCACATAAATAATATTTTTATTTCAAATATTTTTTCTCTTTAAGATAAATAGTCAACCAATATTAATTAAGTATCACTTTCCGTGAACTAGTTTTAGGCTCACAGATAAGTAGCAAGTAGCAAATAAGCAGCAGAAAGCTCAAATTTAGGCAAAGCAGTAGAAGAACTGGGCTTTGCCCTCACACACAGTAACAAGGCAGTCAAAGGTCTTTCTAAAACCACCAAGCTCTTGGCGGTGATGGAACTTCTTTTCTGATCAATTGACTTCTTCAAGTATTGTACTGAGCTCTAACTCTACTTCATTACTTAACTCTTTAATCTGGTTTGGGAGTGTGGCATTTTCTTGGGTATTTCAGTGCAATTCCGAAAGAAATTTCTTGCAAAAACTCAATATTTTACACATCACTTACAAATTCCTTTCTAAATGAAAAGTAAACGTTTTGACCCTTAAATGAATGAACACTTTCCAAGACCAAAAGCCAAGCCTGTGTATTACCCCTGGGCTTAAGATTGAACTAGATTTCTTCTTCACTCCACGTTTAATCTAGAGTCATTTTTGTGAGAATAAGCTAAATTACAAACTTGTTATCCTCTCCATAGTAATTTTTGTTATTTTCCTGGGTAAATTACTGCCAAATCATTATGACTCATTGAACAGCCCCAAGGTACGCATGGTACAGTATTTCACCAATTATTTCTGGATTTATCCCTGTAACAAAGATCAAAAACTGGAAAATAATACAAATTATTCTGCCTGAGCTGACAGGCGCTCATTTAGGAATTCAGAATTTGATTCTGTTACACAAAGAGAAAAGCACAGTCTGTATAATTTTTTTTAAAGTTGAAAACCTAATGCAATGGAATAAAACTGACTAATATTCATTATTATCAAACTTCTGGAAGGGTGGTTCTACACTAAAAATAAAAATAATTCAAATGTGTAATTCAGAGCAATATAAATCACAGTAGCGTGATTTTTATTTTATTTAGAAACTTACACTGAAGATTTCATCTAAATTCTAAAATAATTTTGATATATTGTTTTTATAATTAAATAATCTTGGGCATTCCATGATAGAAGTTCTCCCAAAAGCTAAGATCTTCTAATACATAATCTTTGCTACTATACATCATGTGTTATCTTTCTCATTTTGATATTATAAAAGTGTTATCCTGTGTTAGCTTTCCCATTTGGTATTATAATAGTTACTATAATATAAAAAATATAAAAGTGTACATATTTTCAAGAAATTTCAAGATATTTTTCTATCTTTTGTCCAAATAGAAATGAAAATATTTAATGTTTATGCATTCCATCCTATCTAATTTTCAGGTTTTAGAGGAAAATTTGGGAGAAAAAAACAAGAGATTTTGAAGGATCTTGAAGGCATAAACTATGCTATCAATCAATTTCACATGATCCTAGTATTGTCACTCGGAAGCTTTTATAGATCCACATTTTCATAAAATAAGAGTCAAGCTAGTCTGAATATAGCCTATTTTGTCTCCGTAAACACACATTTTTAGCAATTGGTGATATTCTTTAAAACATCATTAAGTGGCACGAAAACAAAATTTAAATTTCTGAAGTTGATTTTACCTTGCAGAAATCTCCTGGGCTCAGAATCTTATCCAGTAAGAAGTATCAGATAAGAAGTATAAACCTAGGCAGGGCTTGGGGGCTCACACCTGTAATCCCAGAACTTTGGGGAGGCCAAGGCAGATGGATCACCTGAGGTTGAGAGTTTGAGACCTGCCTGACCAACATGGAGAAACCTTGTCTCTACTAAAAATACAAAAAAATTAGCCAGGCGTGGTGGCATGAGCCTGTAATCCCAGCTACTCCAGGAGGTTGAAGCAGGAGAATCACTTGAACCTGGGAGGAGGAGGTTGCAGTGAGCCAAGATCCCACCATTGCACTCCAGCCTGGGCAACAATAGCAAAACTCCATCTTAAAAAAAAAAAAAAAAAAAAAAAAGGTCTGTACCTAGAAAGACAAAATATGTTGCCACATTTAACATATCATTTTAAAAAATATTTTGAGGCATCTACAGATAGAGGTATTTTTGTTTTGTTTTTTAAGCTTTTCAGAAGAGACATAGAAATTGCTAAGATTACTGTGTAGAAATATGAAAATAAAAATAGATGAATGTTAAATTGGAAACCAAAATATAATTCATTGCATACGTAAAAATCTGTTTTAACATTGTATATTCTGCTTCACAGATGTCCTTTTGAAATTTTAATGCTAATGGAGTTCACATTTCTGCCCACTGCAGCCCACATTTTAGTAACTGAGAGGGATGAAGGAACCTATAGAGCACCAAGAATGGAAGATTATTTGGGGTAACAATGAGAGAGTGCAAGGCTTTAGAGGCAGTGAGCATCTAGAAATTAAAAGATAGATGGGGACTGTTTAAGATTTCTATGTGTCTCTGTTATACGATCTCCTTTAATGTTCAGGAAATAATTAGGCTTCAGTATTTGATATATCTGCTGGGAACAGTGGTTCACATCTCTAATCCCAGCACTTTGGGAGGCTGAGGCAGGTGGATCACTTGAGGTCAGGAGTATGAGACCAACCTGGCCAACAGTGTGAAACCCCGTCTCTATTAAAAATACAAAAATTAGCTGGGTGTGGTTGCACACACCTGTAGTCCCAGCTACTCCTGGGACTGAGGCCGGAGAATCTCTTGAACCTTGGTGGCAGAGGTTACAGACAGCCGAGGTAGCGCCACTGCACTCCCACATGGGTGATGGAGTGAGACTCCATCTCAAAAAAAATGGATATCTCTTTTTTACTTGGGATTCTGTAAAAGCAACTCTGATTGAGTTACAGATTGAACTCATGGACATCATTTCACCCTTTTTTGAAAAAGGTTCACCATAAAAAGTGTCCACATTATTGTCTTGTTAATGCAGTAGTCTGTCCAGAAATAACAGGCCATTCTAGAGCTAAAAGTTTGTCAAGGTGTATTTGAATGTTGAGGTAAATGGGTAAAGTTTTAAGTGTGTTATTTGTCTATATCCTGAGGTTTTTCTGTATTAATTTGAGTAACAGCTACTATAATAAATATTCCTACAACTTTAGAATCTTCAAACAGTTAATGTTTGTTATTTCTGTAATAGTCCAATATAGATATTCCTAGCCAGTCTGTAATCCTATTATATGAATCAAAGCAGGAGATCTTCATTTTGTTTGCTTCATCATCCTTTACAATCTTGGATTCTTCTGCTTCTACCCAGCTAACAGGGCAGGAGGCAGTAGCGAAGGACATCTGCTTTTTTTAAAAAAAAGTCCAACCTAGAAAGGACACATCATTTCCATTCATGTTTTAATAATAACTCATCATGTAATCCTACTTGGATATAAGGAATACTAGGATGTATATAGTTCTAGTTTTAGGCATTTTTCATCAACAAATGCCCACCATGGCAAGGGTCAGCAATTTGTTGAAGGCAGTTATCTATATCTGAAACAATGCCATTTGCTACTTTTTATGAGACTTTTAAATGTAAATTTATTATAATGACCTAAGTTCAGTTGTTTTAATACACCTTCATGAAACTAGTATCAGAGTTTTGAAGAAAACATTTGATTTAATTCTTAGCTGTGGACCTAAATAATTTTGAACCTGTTGCACCAAATCACAGTGTCTGCTGGAGGTCCCATTGCACAAGCTCTCAAAGCTCCTGGCAATTTGGCCAGAAGCCCTTCTTCAACCCCATTTTCTGAACTTGTCTACAAAGAAACTGTATTTCATTTATTTAATTTTGCCTGTTCTTCAAGCCATAATTTAATAAAGTGGAAACAATTTTATTAGAGAGACTTCTAATAACATATTTTATTCAAGTTTAAAATGCTCCACGTTTCAAATGTTCCCCAAGACCACCCTCAGGTTGAGTGATTCACCAGATGGACTTGCAGCTGAGGCTTATTACAGAGAAGGAATTTATGACAGGATTAGCAAGGGAAAAAGACACGGGACAGGCAGTGTCTGTGGAAATCCATTCACAGGTTTCATTTTGCTTTCTTCTTCCCTCAGTGGGGCAAATTGAACATGATCCTTTTTTCGGCAATCAAAAATGCAATAAAATGTGTGCAATGGTTCTTCCTAGGGAATCCAGTAGAGACTCAGCACCTGAGATTTTCTTAAGCTGGTCGCACAAGCACTCTCTATCAGGATGTTCAAAATTACAAATTCTAAGAAGGAAAACAGTTATTTACCATGAATCTCATCATTGGTACAAACAGTCTACACACAGTGATTTACCAGATGAAAGGCTAAGTTCCCAGAAGTCAGCCAAAGGCTGATCTCACAAGCAGACTCCTCTGAACATAACATTTTCAGATCTGCTTCTGCCCAACATCCAAAACATTAATATATTTTATCTTATTAAATGTTCGTGATGACCCTCTAAAATTAAGATAATCTGCATAAACTTTAGGGAATTTGAAGTAAAAGAAACCTATATGTTCTGAGTTCCAAATACATATCAGACTCTTTACTAGGTACTTTAAATATATGAACTCAAAAAGTTAAGAAATGTGTTTATGGCCACATGCCTAATAAAGGATTAGAAGCTGAAACTGAAAACTTACATTGAACAATTCTGGACTACACTTTTGTGCCTTTTTTAAAAAGTACTTAGAAATGACTCTATTCTGTGCTGACAATGTAATAGACATTGGTAACATGTGGTTATTGAGCACTTGAAGTATGTCTAGTCCCAATTGAGATGTTCTATAAACGTGTAATACTTGCTTGATTTAGAAGATTTAACATGGAAATAAATAATGTAATAGGCCCCACTAAGAATTCTTAATTTTATATATAATTTGAAATAATATTTTGGCTATTGTGATGGTCAATATTTAGTGCCAACTTGATTGGACTGAAGGATGCAAAGTATTGTTCCTGGGTGTGTCTGTGAGGTTGTTGCCAAGGAGATTAACATTTGAGTCAGTGGACTGGGAGAGGCAGACCCACCCTCAGTCTAGGTGGGCACCATCTAATCAACTGCCATCATGGCTAGGATAAAAGCCGGCAGAGGAACGTGGAAGCACTAGACTGGCTTAGTCTTCCGGCCTCCATCTTTCTCCCATACTGGATGCATCCTGCCTCAAACATCGATTTCCAGGTTCTTCAACTTTGGGACTCTTGGACCTTCAACCACAGACTGAAGGCTGCACTGTTGGCTTTCCTATTTTTGGGGTTTTGCAACTCAGACTGGTTTCCTTGCTCCTCAGTTTGCAGATGGTCTACTGTGGGACTTCACCTTGTGATCCTGTGAGTCAACACTCCTTAATAAACCCCACTTTATACATACATTTTTCCTGTTACTTCTGTCCCTCTAGAGAACCGTGACTAATACAGCTATACTGGTTCAAATAAAGCTATGTTATTAAAATTAATTTTTATCTGTTTCTTTTTACTTTTTTTCAATATGACTATTATAAAGTTTAAAATTATATCAGTGGCTCACATTACATTTCTTTTGGACAGCACTGGTCTATACAGGACCTTGAGGACCAAAATCCTACATGTGATCTTTAAGGCTCAACCATAAGCAGTCTACACATAGTGTAGACATTGCCTGTCAGGCCTCGTGGGAAAAAGTTATCCTCTGCACCCTAAATTTGGTGCACAGCCAGTGCATTTCAGTCTTTGGAGGATGCTGCAGCCAAGGGCTCAGGCTCCCATGGCTGGTCACGCTCCTACATATATCATGCAAATATCAGCATTAAAAGTCTAGGCACCTCATTTGGAGGTTTCTAATTGGAGGTAAAGGAGAGGGCTTTACTAAGGTACTTGTAAGGCCCCTCTACAAGGATCTCCATATTTAGGGACGTTGACTAAGATGGCATGGTACTTTTCCCCTCCTAGCCCTTGCTTTTTTTTCCCCCTTAGTCTTCGAGGTCCGTAAATCATCCAGAGCATTTTGTCCAGGGCTCCTCAGCATTGAGATGACTTACCTCATCATCTGTAAGTCACCTGTCTCTCACCTAATGCTGAGTCTGTTGGGGGAGAAAGGAGCAGGGGGAAGCTGGCACTCCATTTGTGTGTGCCTGTGTATCATATATATATACCACTGCAGTTAGTGAAAAAAGGCTTCATTGCTACTTTCATGTTGGCACATCATCCTAATTGACCATCCAGACCCCTAGCAGCACTAAGAGACCTCAATAACATTGGTCCCCTTCTATCTTAGTCTGTTTGGGTCGCTAGAGCAAACTGTTATAGACTGGGTGGCTTATAAGCATCAGAAGTTTATTTTTCACAGTTCTGGAAGCTGGGAATTCCAAGATCAAGGTGGCAGTAGATCAAGAATCTGCTGAGGGCCTGCTTTGTGGTTCACACATGGTTGTCTTCTTGCTACGTCTTTACCTGGTGAAGGTTGTGTGATAGCTCTTTGGGGTCTCCTTTATAAAGACACTAATCCCACTCATGAAGGCTCTGTTCTCATGACCTAATCAGCTCCCCAAGCCCCCACTTTTTAGTACTATCGTCTTAGGGGTTGGATTTCAACATATGCATTTTGGGGAGACACAAACATTCAGACCATAGTACCTTCCTTGTGGCAACTATAATTTGTTTTCTTTTATATATAAAGCATTGGAACTGGGAGGGTTGAGTTGAAACTCTCTTCCTCTGGGCTTCTATATCACAATTCTGCACATCAGTATTTAGGTCAATTCATACTATTAAAGCGTTTTGATTTCCTACTCTGTCACCAATATTAAAGCCACTTAAAGATAGCAGCTACATTTGATTTGATTTTTCCATCATGACACAAAGAATATTCATTTTAAATAGAAAAGTTCTCAAATAATTGTCAATTAAATGAAGAAATAAACTTGTCTAAAGTAATACAGATGGTAAGTGGTAGATAGATATTTCACATGCTGGTTTTCTGATATCATGTTCAGGGCTTTTGCTGCTAAGATGGCCATCTAAATTTTGGATTTATGGTGTGTGAAGCATCAGGAAAAAACAGATAAGAATGTATAATTCTAAGTGATAAAATTTTTAAATATCCGTATTATTTTTCTACTTTTCTGTAACAAATTACTATAAATCTAGTGGAATAAAAATGTGCAAATTTGTGATCATACAGTCCTGTAGGTCAGAAATTCAACAGAGGTCTCACTGGGCTAAAATCAAGGTGTTGGCATGGCTGTGTTTCCTTCTAAAGACCCCATGTGAGAACCTGCTTGCTTATTTTTTCCCCTAGCTTTCAGAGATCACCTATATTCTTAGGATGATGGCACCCTTCTTCCATTTTGCAATAATGTTTCACTTCTCTGACTGTTGTTTTTCATCACATGTCCTTCCCTCTGATACAACTGAGAAGGTTACCCACTTCTAAGGACCAATCTGATAATGTTAGTCTACTTTCTTAACCTACGTTAACCTCCCCTCCTTATCTTTAATCACCTAAATGTCTTTTGCCATTTACAGTAACATACTAACAGTTCAAGATTAGGATGTGCGTATCTTTGGGGGGCATTATGCTGCCTACCACAATACCTAAATCAGTAGTTCTCAAAATAAATTTGTTAATGTCCAAATTAATATTTCTCAAGATGTAGTACCCAGACCACCTTGGTTTACACCACCTTGGAACTTAACGAAACAGGAAATCTGAAAGTGGGTTCTCCAAAACTACTAGTTTACAAGTTGTCCAGGTGTTTCTCATGAATATTAAAGTTTGAGAACTTTCTGAAACTATTCTTACACATAGCAAGCTTCTAGGAAGCAGCTCCATCTGGATTTATGACAATCCAATTATGCTTCAATAGGAAGCACTACAGCTAGGCAGCAATTCTAGGAATCAGAGAAGGTCAATGCACAAGTGCTTATCAAGGCTGAATGCCTAAACAACCCTGTTATCATTAAATTTTCTGAGACAGTTGAAAGCAATTAAAAAAGTCACCATCTTCAATAGCAGCTTAGAGAGTTCTTGTGGGTAGGCCTTCAAAGAAAAGAGAGATATAAATAACATATTTCATAAATTGCATTTTGAATCTAGTTCAAAATGATTTTCTAAAGTCACTGGGCTCAGGAATTATCACAGTTTGAAGAAGTCATTTTTCCTTTTAATTCAGTTTCATTTTCCACCCTGTAATTAAGTACTTAAATATTTATTAACATCCACACTAATACTAACCATAAGTAAATGGTGTATAGTGGATAGAAAGAAGTATATGACACAGTAACTGCCATTGAACAATTGAAAATATCGAGTGGAAAACGTGACTAATACACAATAAATCCATTAACTAATAATATTGTACAATATAAAATTATGTATGCCTTAGACAAAATGTTCACTTAGCAATATAATTAAAGTGGTTGTTATAACCTGAGCAGGTCTCAGAAGTATTTCCAGAATTCAGTAATACTTGTATTTTTTGTTAGATATATGCTTAATTTATAAAGGTAAATAGTTCAAGATAATCTAGCTGATGTGTTAGATTTAGAACTCAATCAACTGACACCTTTAGTTTTTCATCTACTGTCATGAGTTTTTAGATAAGTTTTGCAGACCTACTTTTCCATAGAAAATCAACCCCTCACAGATAGGAGTTGGCCTGGCATTATCAGCTTAGCCTTGGAGTTATTAGCGTCTGGTTTGCTTCTAATGGCTGGGCCATCATAGTCTCCTGTTGAACATAAACCATTTCATAAAACACTAATATCAAACAAGGCAACTCTCTGACTGCACTGGATCAAGACAAAAACAGAAGTGCTTTATAATCATGTTTGAATACAGAGAGAAGAGCAATATCTAATACAAACCACAACATCGACCAACCATCTTCCTATGCTCTATGACTCTAAGTGGCATAATTTATAGAGTCTAAATTATTTTCATCCAGAAAAAGGGAAATAGTTTTACTTTGAATAAATTGAAAATTTTCTTAACTACATATTCCTTAACATACGATATCTTTGTGAGGCAAAAGTCTAAAATATCCTACTGAATTGTCACTGGTTATTTGGACCCAAAGCAGAGTTAGTCATAAAATGACAGTGTCTTCAAAGACTGTATTTCAGAGTCATTATTTTGCAAATAAGGCCTCTATGAAACAGCTCTTTAATCAATAGGTGGCATGGTCAGGTCACAGTCTAAAGACCATTTCTCAACTCAGTTGAAGCATGGCAATGTGAACCCATTGCTACACTCAACACAAGTTTTAATATGCAGCACACTTTGTTACACTGTCAAAGTAGATTTATGTTAAAATATGCACACTCATTTCTTTAACAATTACTTATTAAAATACTGCAAATACAAAATATTTAAATAATGCTTTACCATGTAGATGTATATATGCATATATGTAAATATGTGCATACACACATATTTAACATCAGTTTACAAATCTATCTATTCTGCCTTTGAATACTGCAGAGAAATTGCCCAACTTAGTTGTGAAGATAACTTAATCAGGTAATGTACAATAAGCACAGATGGCTTTTGAGACCATTTCGAATTTGGATCATTTATTTTGCTCAGTGATTTAAATGATTTTCCTTAGCTAATTGAATATAATTGAGGTAACACATTTTTACATCTTTATTAAAGTATTTTGATGCATTTTCTTGATACAAGATTGTTTTTCTTATAAGATTTAAATAAATACAACTACCTATCAATCTATCCGCATGCATACATATATATACATATATAACCATGTTCACATATTTGTATAAATTTATACAGCTGTACATAACATTCAACTTATAGTTCCTGTTGTGTAATGTTTCCATGAGCATAAATCATTTCCTTATTTATTCAATCTTAAAATGTTTTTCAGTGTTGTATATAAATTTCACAGATAATTGAACACAATAGCTCTCTCTTATTAGTAGTACTTGTCTATTGCTTTGTCTATATATAATTCCTCTCTATTGAACAGTGGATCTCACCTTTGAGAGAACATTTCTCTCAATTTTATGCGAATAATATATTCCAGGAACTGGCTACCAATTTTATTATCTTGTTCACTTCATCCTGTTTATCCTCTGCTGTCTAGTGATAAAAGGGCGAATATGTGAGTCTAATATATTCTTTTTTTTTTCTTTTTTCTTTTTGAGACGGAGTCTCACTCTGCTCACTCCGGCTGGAGGTGCAGTGGCACAATCTTGGTTCACTACAACCTCCACCTTCTGTATTCAAGCAAGTCTACCGACTCAGCCTCTCCAACAGCTGGAACTATAGGTGCATGCTACCACGCCTGGCTAATTTTTTGTATTTTCAGTAGAGGTGGGGTTTCACCATGTTTTGATCTCCTGAACTCGTGATCCACCCGCCTTGGCCTCCCAAAGTTCTGGGATTACAGGCGTGAGCCACCTCACCCGACCAAGTCTAATATATTCTGATTGTCATGGTGATGAACAAAGTTGAGAAAAGTAATCTGGGAAAATTAACCCGACATACTGAGAGGAATGAAAACAAACAATGCAGACAAAATTCTGGATTACAGAGTAACATATAGCTCCCAATACACCAAAGGTGAGGTTGTACTGCTGCCATTTCTACAGTTCAGTTACAGAGGCAACTGTCTCCTTTATTGTTAAGCCATATTGAGCCAGTTTTCTTTCACAAGTAATTTTTGGGAAGAATTGATTTAAATTTCAAAGTCATCTATTAATTTTGAGGGGATTTAAATTGAAGCATATTAAGGAGACTATACCATGTGGAGAGTACTCTTCTAGGCATAACAGCACATAATTTTAATGCAAATTCCTCAGCATATCTGTATGATTGTGTGTGTTTGCATGTACAGGTGTACACACATTTATTTTTCATGGTTCGTAACAGGCAGGTACACATAAAATAGGCAGGAAGCCATAATAAATTTAGGGCTAAAAGACAGATTTTACAAACAGGCTGTAGGGATTCAAAGAGGTGGCACAAATTAATGAAAACACAATGAGCCTGCACATCATACTGCACAGCAGGGACAAGGCAGTGACCAGAACATTCTGACTCTCAGAAGTCTTTGATGTTGGCTAGCTAATAATATGTCCTAATAAGTGATTTAGATAGTGGAATGCTTATTGTTTGATTTGTATAACCTGAAAATCTCTAGGTCTGATGAACAGAAGTCTGACTTGAATCATCACGATAGTTAAAACAGCTCCACGGTTACAGACTTGAGCTAGTTCACAGCTCAAGAGTACCTTGGATTAAGGATACACTCAGGCCCCTTGAGGAGGGCTCCTGCTATACAGCCAAAAGCTTTTCTCTGTATATCTCCCAAGCCTTCTACAAAGGGTTATATGACCATTTATTTACCAGGGTGACTAAGCAGTTGAGAAAGGGAAATGATCAGCATTTCGGGGTATTACTGGATTCATTACTTTGAACCAATAATTCCTGGAGACCCCAAACACAGCCGAGGTCCATAGTCATACTAGGGGCTTTTGCAGGTTATGATATAAATGAAATTTTGGCTTGAGTCATTCTCACAGTGGACCCAATGGACTGTGAATTTTCTTTCTGAGTAGATCCTCGGTCGGTACAGAATGCTGATAGAAGTAGACTTATTCAGTAACAGGCAGAATGGCCACATGGACTCCCTGACCTGTAAAGTGGGAAACTTGGTGTTGGAGTAAGTCAAATAGAACCACCAAAACTATCTCTCAAGTATAATAATGTTATAATAAAATAGATACCTCATAGTACATTACTGGAGGAATTACAGGGGTTAGTGCCACCATTGGAAACTTGAAAGATGCAGGGGTAATGAACACTACTACATAGCCTTTCAAATTATAATTTGGTCTGTGCAGAAAACAGATGGATTTTAGATATTAGCAGTGCACTATTGTAAACTTAATTGGGTCTTTTATTCTAATTGCTATAGCTTTTTCAGCTGTGATTTCATTGCCAGAACAAATGAAACATCCACTGGGACCTGGTATATGGCTATTAATCTGGAGAACATATTTTTTTTTTTTTTTTCTCAATACTTGCTACTTAAAGATTATCAGTTGGGAGGCTAAGGCGGGTGGATCATCTGAGGTCACGAGTTCAAGACCAGCCTGACCAATATGGTGAAAATCATCTCTACCAAAAATACAAAAATTATCTGGGCATGGTGGCGTGTGCTTGTAGTCCCAGCTACTCAGGAGGCTGAGACAGGAGAATTGCTTGAACCTGGGAGGCGGAGGTTGCGGTGAGCAGAGATAGTGCCAGCCTTGGCAACAGAACAAGACTCCATCTCAAAAATAAATAAATAAATAAAAATAAAGATTATCAGAACTCATTTTCTTTAAGCAGCCAGGGCCAACAATACCACTTCTCTGAGCCCTCAGGACTATTTTAACTTTCCAACCTTGTTTCTCTATTCTAAAGGACAGCATGCTGCTCCATTGGTTTGATGATAGCATGTTGTCTTGATATGGTGAGCAGAAAGTAGCACATATTCTAAAATCCTTTATAAGACTCATGTACTCCAGAGAATGGGAAATAAATCCCACAGAAGTTTAGGGGATTGTTACCTAGGTGAAATCTTTCAGGGTCCCTTGTCCAGGACATGAAGATATATCTTTCAGTGTGGCAAGATAGGTTTTTGCATCTGGCACCTCCTACCACTAGGAAACAAGACACAATGCTTACGGACACTTTTGCATATTGGTAGCTTCATACACCCCATTTTAGTGACCCATTTATCAAGTTACTTTCAAAGTTGCTAGTTTTGAACAGGACACCAAACAATAAAAATCTCTGCAAAAGACACTACGTTCCACAAAAGCTTCCTGCCACTTAACCACATGGCCCAGAATATTCCATTTTTCATGAATTTTCTTTGGCAGAACAAGGATGCTGCTTAGAGCCTTGGGTTTGTTCTTAGAAATGTATAGTAAAGTGGTGCCTAAACTAGCTTCTGGCTTTCTATAAGGGCCTAGGAAAGACAGCACACTTGACCACACAGCATGCGATTACCATGCAACCTGAGCTTCCTATAATGAGTCAGGTGTTCTATGACCTTCCAAACTTTAAAGGTGGATGTGCACAGCAATACTCCCTCATCAAATGGAAGTGATACAAACAAGGTTGGGCTTGGGGAAGTCCTAAAGTTATAAGTAGGTTACATAACCTAGCTGGCCGATCTCAGTGCAGTTCAGTTGACTATTGAGGGCTAAATCTCCATGGCTCTTTCACATTTCTACATGGTCTCTAAACAAAGACAATAACTGGTTTTGTTCCACTCAATCTTTTAAAGAATGTTTGTGTAGCAAACAGCTTTGGAAGACATGGTGTCTCCCTATGGAGAAAATTAAAGGCCTAAGTGCAATCCAAAAGAGTAGAGATAATGTCTTTCTCCAGAGCAAAGAGCAGGCAGACTTACTGGCTATTATAAAGGATTTAGGTTTTCCAAACTTAGGATTTCTCAACTATAATACAACCTGTAACATGTACAGGCATAATGTAGCCCCCTTTGAATTACTCTGAGATAATTGGCTCAAGTAACAAGATACAGAAACTGATACTCTGGCTTCTGTTATCTGTGTGAGTAATAACTCTTCATCCTGGTCTAGTTATTTCATGTATCTCTCTAGCATCCATTAAATAGTGGAATAATAACTTGGTAGTTTGCAAGGAGAGTAACACTTTAGATCTTTTTTTTTTTTTTTTTTTTTTTTTTTTGAGGCAGTTTTGCTTTTGTAGACCAGGTAGGAGGGCAATGGTGTGATCTTGGTTCATCACAACCTCCGCCTCCCGGGTTCAAGTGATTCTCCTGCCTCAGCCTCCCGAATGGCTGAGATTACAGGTGTCCATATATATATATATATTCCTGAATGACAGGAATATAATCAAGAGTTTCAAGAGTTTTCCTGAAGTATTTTTCACTTTTGAAGGTTGTGGTTGTTTTTGTTTTGTGTTTTTAGTAGAGACGAGGTTTCTCCATGTTGGTCAGGCTGATCTTGAACTTCCAACCTCAGGTAATCCACCTGCTGCGGCCTCCCAAAGTGCTGGTATTACAGGTGCGAGCCACCGCGCTCGGCCATATTTTAGATTCTTTATAGTTATTGAAAGTTTCGGCAATGAGGACAAAGTTCTGATAGGTACATGGTTTTCTGGAAGAGAAAGAATGTGGTCCTTGTGAGATGTTGTGGGGAATGTTAAAATTCTCATTCAGAACTGTTAGCAAATGCTCTCATCCAAATGGTGAGTGGGAGGGGGTGCTAAAGATCCTTCACTCCCCTACCTATTAATGAATGTTTAGAGAATAAACAGTGAGAGTTACAATTAAAACAAGCTGCCCCAGTGGTGCTTTGACTCTCCCTGAGACAGGAAGAGGGAGGTGTGTTATGATGACAATAGGGCAGCAAGTCCTTGAAGGCCTGGACTAAAGCCAACATGCCTGTAGTTAGCAAGTCAGGAAGTTCCCAAGGTTAACAACAAGGATGTAGAACTCTAGGTGGATGCAAAACATTACAGGTGTGTCTGGTTGAGCAGTGCAGATAGCTGTTCAAATCTAAAATGAAATGCAATACCTGGCTTATTAACAGAGAGCAGTTCTCTCCTTCCATACTCCCATCCTTTCCTCCCACTCCACCTTGATATCTGCTACTTTAAGGAGAAAGATCATTAGGGGTAAGGCTTAGGTTGACAGTTATTGAAATGTTTTCAGTTACACTACCTATAATGATACCATGCCATGCAGAAGCATGTTTTACTATTGTTTTTATTTAGAAGTTATTTGTTGATAACGGTGTATACATGGATGTCAAGTTAGGTTTGTTATGTGTCAATATAGCTCAGCCAGAATTATTTTTTCCAAAATTCTCTTTCTCCTGTGCTGCTTGCCTGGGATTGTCATAAGAGAAATCTGTGCAATATTTGGAAGGTGAAAAATGAAACAGCCACCATGTTTATACTGGGAAGTCAGTACAGGGCTAGACATTCTTGGAGCTCATGCAGGTTGTTATCTATCAACTGGCTCACGTTGTTGGTCTGTGGTAGCAGGTCCTCCAGCTTCTTCTGGGTCACTGTCTCCTGCTCCTTTGACTACTGGGACAGTTGAAAACACACCATCTTCTCCTACAGGTTACTCATATATAGAAATTGGAAGCTTAGATATGGCAAGAGACTAACTTGGTTTCAACTTATTTTTGTTGGTTCTAGCTTGTCTTCATGGACTCCAGTTTTTCCTGAGCCTTCTCTGCCTTTTGATCATCTTCCTTCCTAACTGCCTGCACTGCTAATGCAGGTGCTTCCCAGTGCTGTACCAGACTCTGACTCAACAGAATTAATAAACTCCCTAACCACCACAGTTATGTAAGATCAAAGTCACATAAAAATTCTTTTATTTGACATCACTTCTGGTGGTTCTGATTCTCCAATAACATCACGTCTGATACAAATGGAGCCCCAGATGCAGTCCATGACTAAGATCTACCGTGGACCCCTGGACCAGCCTGCTAGCCCATGCTCCAATGTTAATGACATTGAAGGAACCCCTCCTGAGGAAGTCTCAACTGCACGACCCCTACTACACCCCAATTCAGCAGGAAGCAGTTAGAGTGGTTGTCGGCCAACCTTCCCAACAGCACTTGGGTTTTCCTGTTGAGAGGGAGCACTAAGAGATAGGACTAGCTGGATTTCCTAGGCCAACTAAAAATCCCCAAGCCTAGCTGGGAAGGTGACCACTCTCACCTTTAAACATGGGGCTTGCAAATTAGCTCACACCCTGCCAGTCAGAGAGCTCACTAAAATGCTAATTAGACAAAAATAGGAGGTAAAGAAATAACCAATCATCTATTGCCTGACAGCACAGCAGGAGGGACAAGGATCAGGATAGAAACCCAGGCATTCAAGCCAGCAATGGCTACCCTCTTTGGGTCCCCTCCCTTTGTGTGGGAGCTCTGTTTCCACTCTATTTCACTCTATTAAATCTTACAACTGCAAACAAAATAATAAAATAAAATAAAATAAAATAAAATAAAATAAAATATGTGATACTCAGGAGATACATTTTATTACTTGATAAATACATTAAGAAGCCTCTTAGTAAGCTAGAAATGGAAAAGGACTTTCTTAATTTGCTGAAGAATGTTTCTATATTACCTCCACTATACATCGTATTTAACAATGAAAAGTTGAAAATGTTCATTGTGAGATCAAGAATAAAACAAGCATGCTTACTATTACCAGCTTTATTAATCATATTATTGGAAATCCTATCTGGTACAATAAAAAAGAAAATATAAATTTTAAGAATTGAAAAAGACAAAAACTGATTCTTTTGAGATGACTTAATGTTTACATAGAAAATCTGAGATAATCTAGAGAGAAACTATTTTAGTTTAAAAGATAAATTTGTCAGGGAACTGACATACTGACTGATATACAGAAACAATTAAAATACAATTATATTTTATATGTTGAAAATGAAAATTAAAAGTAAAATTTAAAGACTGTTAGCATTTATAGTAGTTTGAGAAAACTTCAATTATCCAGGAATAAGACTGATGAAAAATGTGCAAAATTTCTACCTTAAGTGAATACAAGGATTTTGTGATATTTATGTATGGCAATGCATTAGTTTGCTTGTGCTGACATGATAAATTCCCACAGACTGAGCGACTTAAACAATGAAATACTTATTGTCTCACAGTTGTGGAGGCTAGAAGTTTAAGATTCACGGCTGGTTTTTGGTGAGGCTTCTCTTTCTGGCATGTAGATAACCACCCTCTCATTGTGCATCACATAATCTATCCTCTGCTTTTCTAGAGAAAGAGAAAGAGAGAGGCCGAGAGAGAGAGAGAGAGAGAGAGAGAGAGAGAGAGAGAGAGAGAGATCTATCTGGTGTCTCTTCTTATAAGGCCACGAATACTATCTAATTAAGGCCCCACCTCAATGACCTCATTTAACCTTAACTACCTCACTAAAGGCCCCACCTTTAAATACAGTGACATTGAGGGTTAGGGCTTTAACATACAAATTTGAGGAAGGCTGTGGAAGAGTTCAGTTTATAACAGTGAGTGTTCATTCCTACACTATTCACAGTAGCCAAAAATGTGACATAACATAAAAAATCAGTAGTAAAATAAATACTTATATTGTGATTATTTTCTTAATATGGACTATGGGATATTATATGGCAAAAAGAAAGTAAGAAATGTTGCTACATATAATGCATGCATGAATGAATGCTACCAGCCTCCTGTTAAAGAAGCCAGACACTAAATAGTAAATTTACATGTATGATTTCATTTATGTAACGTTCATAAACAGACAAACATACTCTAATATGATGATAGATGTCAGTATATCAATAAACTTTGTAGGAGACACAGTAACTAAAACGAAATGAGAATACTGGGTATTACTGATGTTCTACTTCTTCATCTGTACTGTGATTACACAGGTGTGCTCACTAGGTAAACATTCATTTAGTTACAATCATGAGTTATTTAGTTTTTTATACCCATATTTGAAATGTATTTCAACAAAAAAGTCACTTTAAAATGAACAGGCTGGGCGTGGTGGCTCATGCCTTTAGTCCCAGCACTTTGGGAGGCTGAGGCAGGTGGATCACTTGTGGTCAGGAGTTCAAGACTAGCTTGGACTACATGACGAAACCCCATCTCTATGAAAAATACAAAAAATTAGCTGGGCACGGTGGCGCTTGTAATTCCAACTACAAGGGAAGTTGACACAGGAGAATTGCTTGAGACAGAGGTTGCAGTGAGCCGAGATTGCGCCATTGCACTCCAGCCTGGGTGACACAGCGAGACTCTGTCTAAATAAATAAATAAATAAATAAATAAATAAATAAATAAATAACAGTACAAATTAGGGAAATATCACTCACTTGAAAGCACCTAGTTCTGTTGTCATTGAAATTCTGGTTTCAATTGAGTCAAGTTAATAATAAAATAAAATCACTGCATGAAATTTAAAATATTAAGGAACACCAAGTTGAAAATAAAATAGAACCAAATATCAACAAGAAAAATTTTAGTGTACCATCCACTACTTTCCCTTTCAGGGGACACTTCTCAATACATTACCCTGGCATATGCACTTTCTTACAACTTTACAAAAAAAAAGTTCACTGTCTCCAAACTATACTGCTATATTCTGTTCCCCAAGAGATGCTTAACATTTTTACATCTTTTTTTATTATTGTTATTATTGAAAGTAGTCTTTCTCTCCATCTGTGTTTTAATGAAGTTATCTAATCTTCAAAACTCAGATATATAGCTTCATTCTCTCTGAAGCCTTCTGTCATCATCTCATCCAGAAGAGAAGACAACATTCACAGATCTCTGTAATGCTTACTGGAATGAGCTTGGCAGTACAAGTGTTTTTAATTTGTCTGGTATATATCATTTCACATATATAAAACAAAAATGTTATATGTTGTTGAAGTCATTGTTGTTATTTACTATCATGGCTACATAGTAATAATTCGAATAAAAATAGCTTTTCTATTTAAGTTGTTAAGATGAATTAGTTACATTTTGAACATACAGTAACTTTATAATTGAAACAGAAAATCCCTCAGGCAATGGCACAGAAAGTAGATACATTTTAATTGAATGGTTCCATGTGTTGACAGCTTTATAATATGTAACAGCTACTTATGAATGGTCTAGAGGACCTTAGATCTCTGAGAAGAAAAGTTGTTAAAAGGATAAAAAATTAGAAATGAGAAAATACTGAGTGTAACTTGGCCACATAGATGTACATTTATTTCTGGAACTTGCTCTGTTTTTGCTTAATGTTGAGATCAGGTAGTTCTGAATTTTCTGCCTTGTACATATGTCAAAAATAATGAAGTCAAATTTGCTTCTTGAGTCTTTTAAAGCGTGTGCCAAATTTATTTTATTAGCTCACATACACTGTAAGATAGATTCAACGAAGTTTATGTAATATTACATTAGTACACAAAATTGTCTAGTTCTACAGACTGGTTATGCTAATACATGAAAGAAAACAGCTTTTTAAAATAGCATGCCTAAGTTAAGTGAATAAAGAGAGTGGTTTTGTGATCTTTCCTTACCAAGTGAGAAGAAATAGGATATTTACTTACTTCCAAGCACATGAACACCAAATATACTTTTTAAAAAAGCGGTTCATAAATATAAAAAGCGGACCAGAGAAAGAATCTAATGAACTTAATAAATACTTTCAACAAATGAGGAAATTTCAAAACTGTTCAGTAATTTGTGCTCTGGGCTTCTCATTTGATGAAAGCTGAGTATTCTGGAAAGTAGAACACTGGGACTCTAACATTCCACCCTAACACTCTAAATAAAGCTCCTAAATGATAAATTGACGTAACATTTCTCATGAAAGAAACATCAACTATTTTTTTTAAAGTCATTTGGAGTTAAAAAAAAAAACTACGTTCCTTTCTCTAATTTGTAATTTCTCATAAACTTTACAAAATTTGAAAAGTTATTTTATTTAATGTAATAAACAACTTCTTGCACACTCCATTTTCATCTTTATTCCCCATAACAATAGTAATGTAATATTGAGATGGACAATTTTTAGACTGATAAATATGGATAATGTGGATTTTTTGCCAGGCACAGTGACTAACACCTGTAATCCCAGAGCTTTGGGAAGTCGAGTCGAGAGGATTACTGAGGCCAGAAGGAGTTCAAGAACAGGCTGGGCAACATAGTGAGACCCTGTCTCTTCAGAAACATTAAAAACTTAGCCTGGTGTGGTGACTTGTGCCTGTAGTCCCAGCTAATCAGAAGACTGAGGCAGGAGGATTGCTTGAGCCCAAGAGTTCCAGGCTGCAGTGAGCTATGATCACGACACTGTATTTTAGCCCAGGTGACAGGGTGAGACTCCTTCTCTAAAAAATAAAAATTTATATAAATAAATAAATTTAGATTATGTAAAACTGGCAGGGACAGTTTTCTGTCAGTAGAATCATTTTACTACGCACAGTCTATGTGTTTTGTCTAATAATGCTGGCTACTTTTGTGCTCAGAGTTGTATATACAGACACGCGTGAAATAAAACAAAACAATTCAATAATTTAATTTGTGTAGACTTTTTTATTATTATACTTTAAGTTTTGTGTAGACATTTAGACATCAAATTTTATTTAAAGTTAGAGAAAACTTAGAGAAACAGCAGAGGAAGTGCATGTGTACTTATCAAGGAAAACTTCATTTACATTCCAACTAAAGAAGAACCTAATTATCATTTAACAAGCTCTACACAAAACTCATAAAATATAATTGAATAGAAGAGATAAGGAAAGGCAGGGTGTTATCTATGAATTTCACTTATGAACATAATGTTACTGGCAGGTTTTTGTTCTTAGAGCTCCCAAGATGGTGGCAGGCCACTCCCAAGATGAGTCGGGCCACTCCCAAGATGGCGGGAAGTCTTCTATTTTCCTACCTGGGGTTCTTGGCCTTACAGATTCCAAGGAATGGAACATTGGGCCATGCTGTGAATGTTATACCTCTGTTAGAAACCATGGGTCATGGAAGAGAACCATAGAACCCAGAGGACTAGTGTTCAGTTCGATTGGGACGGACCTGGGCACTTAGCCACACAGGAACCATGGCAAGCCTCTAGCCTGATGGGGAGTGGCAATAAGTGCCTCACTGGATCAGAAGCCTAGAGGACACCCTGCTGGATCCACCGGGATGGAAGTCAGTGGCAGGTCTGCGAAGGTGGCTATCAGCAGTAGTGGATGGTGAGTGAAAGCTCAGCTCAAGCTGGAACAAACACGGACCAGAAGAGTGTGCAGTTGCAAGATTTAATAGAGTGAAAACAGAGCTTCCCTACAGTGGAGGAGGGGACCCAAAAGGGATTATTGCTATCAGATCGAATGCCTGGGTTTATATGCCGATAATATTCCCTCCCCCTGTGCTCTTAGGTGATAGATGATTTGATTATTTCTTTACCTGCTGCTTTTAGCCTAATTGGTATTTTAGTGAGCTTTCTTTACTACCTGATTGGTTGGGTGTGAGCTGACTTACAAGCCCCATGTTTAAAGGTGGGTGTGGTCACCTTCCCCAGCTAGGCTTAGGAATTCCTAGTTGGCCTAGGAATTCCAGCTAGTCCTGTCTCTCAGTAGTGTAACCTTTGATAAAGAGGTGGACAATATTTTTAAAGACCTTGTGGTATACAACTTTAATGGGTTTGTTGACAAAAAGACTCAAACTCTGTAAAATATTTTAAGAGATTTATTCTGAGCAAAATATGAGTGACCACGTCCCATGACATAGCCCTCAGGAGGTCCTGAGAACATGTGCCCACAGTGGTCAGGGTACAGCTTAGTTTTATCTGTTTTAGGGAGGCATGAGACATCAATCAAATACATTTAAGCAGTACATTGGTTTGGTTCAGAAAGGAGGCACAGCTCAAAGACTTCTAGGCTATAGGTAAATTTAAACATTTTCTGGTTGACAAATGGCTGAGTTTGTCTAAAGATCTGGGATTGATAGAAAGTAATATTCAGGTTAAAGATAAAGGATTGTGGAGACCAAGTTTTACTGTGCAGAAGAAGCTCTCAGATAGCAGATTTCAGAGAGAGCATGTTGTAAATTGTTTCTTATTGGACTTAAAAAGGGTGCCTGGCTGTTAGTTGATTATCTCCTGGATCTGGAAAGAAGGGAAGGAAAACAAAGGGGGAAAGGGATTCTCTGTAGAATGTGGACTTTTCCCCCACAAGAGACTTTGCGGGGAAATTTCAAGATTTGGCAAGGAAGTATATTTTGGGAATATACTTTCCCAAATAGACAAGGAAGTATCTTTTCATGTCTCATAATGTTATGCCGGAGTCAGATTGAAAAGTAATTCACAATATATAGGGTCAAATAAAACCCATCTGATGAGAATTTATGGTTTGTAGGGCATGGCTCCCTAGACCCCTTAGGTAAGAATTTGGGTAAGATAAAAAAATCAGAGCTTTGTCCTCAGGTTATTCACACACAGGGACTATCAGGAAGTTGCAAGAGAAATTTATGAGTGTGGGAGTAGGAAGAAGAGCCCCGCTCTTATTTTTTTTTTTTTTTTTTTTTTTCTCTGACTCAAGCCTCATTAATAGGGGGGGAGGGGGGGGGGGGGGGGGGGGGGGGGGGGGGGGGGGGGGGGGGGGGGGGGGGGGGGGGGGGGGGGAGGGGGGAGAGATGAGTTCTGGAGGCAAGCATATTTGGCAGCTACCAGAGGGTACAGGTGAAGAAAGAAAAAGGTTGGGCTGGGGGGGGGAGTTGGGAGAGGGGAAGGGGAGGGGCGGAGAGAAAAGAAGGAAAAGACCTATGAGTTGACAAATTTGTCTTTAACCTTACTTCTCATCTAAGTGATTAACTCACCAAGAAGCAGGAATAAATTGACATTTACATAATAGAAATGGTACTGGGTGCCTAAGTACATTTACACATCAAAATATCCTCAGGTTATAGCTGTCATTGTCTCAGTTCCCTCTATGAGACCCTCAGGGAATTGAATAATAAAACTAAATACCATCAATGCACTACCTTTCAAACAAATTAAAAAGGAATGATTCAATTAGAGTCTGGAGACAATCAAGGGAGGAAATAGATTCTACCTGCAAGGATAAAAGGGTATAGCAGGCCCATAATTACCTGTAGAGTAAGATAGCTTTAATGAGATTTGGGGTAATGATACATTAACACAAACACGTGTTTAGTCCTATAGACTGGTAATTAAGTCAACTTTTAAACTTAGCGTAACTTGCTGGGCATGGTGGCTCACACCTGTAATCCCAGCACTTTGGGAGGCCAAGGTGGGCAGATCACCTGAGATCAGCAGTTCTAGACCAGCCAGGCCGATGTGGTGAAACCCGTCTCTTCTAAAAATACAAAAATTAGCTAAGCGTGGTGGTGAGCACTTGTTGTCCCAGCTAATCAGGGGGCTGAGGCAGGAGAATCGCTTCAACCCAGAAGGCAGAGTTTGCAGTGGGCCAAGATCCTGCTACTGCACTCCAGCCTGGGCAACAGAAGCCAGACTCCATCTCAAAACATATACACAGCATAAGTATGTTAAATGAATAAAGGGAATGTCTGGTGATCTCATGGCAGAAAAAATCACTTAGGGACACTGTGAAAATATAGAGATATTATGCTCACATTAGAGATCTGGTTACAATGCCAGTGATAAAAATGCATATCTTTTTTTTTTCTTTCTAAATTGAAAAAAAATATTAAAATAATTTTAAAATGTTCTAGGTACATCGGACACACAACCAAGTGGCACAGATTGAGTTTTCTTTTCTGCTTATAAATTCATTGCTATTTTACAACTGAACAGAAAAAGCTTATTGAAGGTGCTAGCTTTTATATGGTAATTAAACTGATTCACTGTTATGGTGATCCCATAGCTTTGATTTCATAAATGGACTACAGTAATTTAGATCACAGATGGTCCAGATGAAAGCATGTATTATCCCATACTCTATGCTGCATGATCATTACTTTCTTTGCTACTATTCTGCTTTCTTCTATCTCTTTTTTTTTCCACATTTGTTTGGCTCTGATCGCACTCTCCACACTATCCAGGTCTTTCTCTCTCTCTCTTTTTATTCTCCTATGTTCTTTGGTAAATGGAAATTTTCCCAGTTTTCTTCACAATCTCCCAAGGAAATAAGAGACATCAGAAATGTAGTATCAAGAGTCTGAACATCAGATATTACTAGATGAGTCTTTAAGAGAAACAAAAAGCCAAACAGATTTACCAAAACTGCTGTCTGTAGACCTGATGGAAACCTAGTAGAAGGCAATTAATTATTTCATAACAAATAACACCCTTCCCAATTCCCTAGTTACCCATGGTTTAGGACCTTCATCTTAAATGTAATCTATTTAAAAGAATATATCTCACGTTCACTAATAAAAATTATGCAGATAGTTAATTGAAAAAAAAAACAATACACCAATTATAAAAATATAATATTGTTTGTTTTATTCCATGTGATGTATCAGTAAGGATAGCTATGCAGCGGCCCTCTGGTTTTTGTGGCAGTAAGCAATCTATATGCAGTCACCTTGGTAAAAAAATTGGTTATTTTTATGATATATTATGCAATTTCCAGTGCAGGTTGATAATACAGAGATAGAAGAAATGAACAATAAAATATTTAAGACACTGCCTAATAATTAAAAAGATTAAATAATAGATGTTAAAAAGGCATCAAATTGAAAATAAAAGAAACTGATATGACCTCTATTGTTTAAGTGGTTCTATTGAATAAAAGCATAACATGAGCATCGCAGGGAATTGTTCCCAAGATCAGGTGTGAAATAAAAGGTAAAGTGAAATTTTAAAATCTTTTAANAATATTTAGATCTAAAATATTTTTTCTCATTAAATGTTATTTGATAGTTTTTTATGTAATTTTTTTCTACTTGTTTATACATGTAAATTGATGATTAACATACAAGTCCTAATTAGTTTACTATCTAATGAACGATAATATATAGTCCAATGTTTAATGCCATCTTACTTTGAAAGAATATATTACAAGTTTTTAGGAAATTTTTTATGCCGTATACTTGCCATATATTTTTATGCCGTATATTTAAGTAAACCACTAAAACATCAGTGACTTGGCGATCCTGAAAATATGAAATGATGTGATACATCAGTCATTCTTAGGAAAAACTAAATGAAAAGTTTGCAGCTAGTGGACAATTTCATTATTAAACAAAAATATTTAAATAATCAACATTGCAATAAACAATTATTATATGCTAAATATTTTAAATACATGCTGTGTGAGGGATGTTTTCCTAATTACATCACTACTGAAATTTCTCAGGTTGCAATACCTTAAACATTAGTAATAGTACTATATGTCATTTTATTTAAAATTTTAGTTGCCTTGCAGTTTAAGAAGCCCAAGTATCTTCTGACTAATGGGATTTAAACAATGAAATGAAATCCCTGACTCTAATCCTACTTTGCTTGAAATATTCTCTTTCAGATGATGGCTGAGTGCATCAACTCACTAGGTGCTATTTTTACTTCTGTGATTCCATGGTAACAAATTGTCTTCATCTTACCCAGGGTTTCTCACATAAAATCCTCTAAAGTAAGGTTGATCTATAGGTAATAACACAGAACCAAATAAAATGATTTATTTTTGAGAATGAATTAAAATTAAACAACACGCACTTTGCCCAGAATCTAAGTAGAAAAAAGAAACAACTCTAAGAGAAAAATTCTAATAATAAATTTGGTTGGCTTGTATCTGAAGAAATTTCAATCCTTCATTTTATATAAACAACTACTTGTTGCCTATACAGTAAGTAAACATACTTATGTTTTTTCAACATATTTGAATGATGTAGGTAAATTATGTTACATAAAGACTATACATTAAAAAGTAGGAAAAAAAATCTAAGTTTTGTACATGTCCCAAATTTAGCATTTTTAGAATTATAGTACAATAAAATGTTTTATATGTAGACTTAATATGAAAATTCTTCAAGTTGAGTTCAAAATGAATTCAAATGTTTTATAACAATGTGACCCAAATTTTCTCTGTGAACTCAGTTTTATATCAAGATAAAGCAAAAGACTATTTTATGTCAGAAATTTAAAATAAAGTTATAGTCTGTAATAGTATTTTATGTCAGAAATTTATGTCAGAATTTTAAGATAAAGTTATAGTCTGTCAGACTACAACTTTATGTCATAAATTTTCTCTTTATGTCAGAAATTTAAGATAAAGTTATAGTCTGTAATAGTATATTTTAATGTTTGTTATTTCTTTGTATGTGTATACATAATTTACTAAATTATTTCTCTTTCTTTGGATGTATAGGCTATTTCAGTATTTTTCACTTACCAGTAAGATTCTGATGGCTATCTTCTTGAGTTTAACTTGAGATTATTATCGTAAGTTGTTGTTCCTATTACAGTGAGATTCTAAGATGTGGGTTATCAGGGTTAACTAACTTGACACTTACATTATCTTTCCAGATAATGTTGTATCTATTTTCAGAGTTTAGAATACAGGCTATCTCACAAGTTTAGCAAAGCAAACAAGTTCACAGCAAAGTTTTCGTTCAATATGCTGAAGTCCAACTGCTTAATCTGGCTGGGTGCTGTACATTGTGATAAAACACAAAACAACCCAGATGAAGCAGGCTCTCACATTCCACCAGACTTTCCCTTCAGGATTAAAATACACTCATGTTTCATTCTGGCCACAGTTTACATACTGAATGTTCTTTAGATGGCAGAAGGCTACTTTTCTGGATAAAATAATTATTAAAAATTATATCTTAACTATAATGAAGCTGGATTTTTTTTGACTTTTCTAATTGTACTCGAGGCTAATCAGAAATATATTGGAGAAACTCGTTTGGCATTTTTCCTAGGAGGAATGATAACCATCCGAAAATGGTGTAAACAGTGATATACTGACAACAACACACATGGCATGGATTACAATTTGATCACTTACAAGCAATTCCTAGTAATAGCTTTACAGAAAAAAAACTTGATATTTGACATATTCAAAGAACTACATATTATAATAGCTTTTCAGAGGAAAAAAGCTTGCTTTTTAAAAACATGTTTTAATTTTTAAATACTTTTATATTTACAGAAGAGTTGCATACAAAGAGATTCCATATACCTTTCACCTAGCATCACTTAGTGTTAATACCTTATGTAATTGTGGTACCTTTATTAGAACTAGGAAATTCACACTAAGTAAATTACACTATTAAGTAAATGGCAGGCTTTTCTTAGAATTCACTGATTTTCCCAATGTTCTTCGTCTTTTCTGGTATCATACTCATGATACTGTGCTGCATTTAGTTGTCATGTTTCAGTCTCTTCCAATCTGTGACCATTTTTCCATTTTTTCTCATTTTTCACGACTTACACTTTTGAAGAACACTAGTCAGATACTTTTTCAGAAGTCCATCAATTTGTGTCTTTCAAATGTTTTCTCATAATTATACTGAGGTTATGCATTTGGGGCTAGAAACCTGCAGAGGTGATGTGATCTTCACATAGCATCTTAACAGGAGGTACATTTACTTTATAAAAATAATACAGAATAACAAGGAAGAATATAGAAGATGATGAAATTAACATTGTGGGGCAAAATCGTCTTTCTTAAATATGATTATTACATTTAAAACCAAAGAATAACTGGAGTCAGACAATAAAATAATGAAGGAAAGAAGCTGAGTTATTTGTGCTGATGTATAATCCTGATCACTCGCTTTAGGGGCTTTTATTTTTAAATATAATTCTGTTCCAATAGAAAGATTTTATAATTTATAATAGAGACAGATAATTCAATCATATAAACAGGACTTTGACTACAATCATCATGAAAATTTCAGAAAACAGTACTTCTTTACTGTTAATGTATAGTTATATTGTAAATACTGAAAATAATTAGGGTAGTATCTATTAAAGGCTGACACATTTGTATAACTACCTATGATACATTTTTCATAGGTAGTTACATACATATACATAAAGAATTTGAAAATTCTTTATGGTTTATTACATAAAATATCTTCTGAGGGAAAACAGTAGAAATCAGTTAACTGACTTGAAATTAATTAAATTTGCAGATTAACCATTATACTTCACAGTCTGTAAAACCTGCAGATTTCCAAAGTGTGATATACATGCTGAGCTGGTGTTAACAGTCAACTCTACACACACATTTCTACTTGTTGATTTGAATGTTTACTAAGATTCTATCTTGTTGGTTCACAAATGGCTTCATATAATTGAGTATGCTGTGGCATTACATAAATTAATTAAATATTATGTACACCTAAAATTTGCAGTGAAGGTGATAAGAATACAAAGAAGCCACTGAAAATAATTTCAAATTCAATGTGGATAAAAAAACTGTAAATAAGAAAATGCCTCATAAATACTTTAATAATTGTGTTGTAAGAATAAGAAGATATATTTAAATTATAGATCTAACTTTTTTTTGTTTTGATATAACTTAAAAAAATAAAAAAACAAACTGAGAAATCATTTGTGAGGTAAAAAAGATATGGACAGCAATAAGTACTTACCTCTATATTGAAAGAAAGGTAAGTGAAAATACATTCAAGTAGTATAAGTTTAAATTGTAAAGAAATTTAAAAAATTCTTGCCATGCCTTAAACATAAAGTTAAATTAGGAGACATGCTTGAATGCTCCCATTACTTAAAATATCCTCTTCTTATTTACTTGTTCACTCATTTACATTAAATGTTTTACTATTTATCTATTACTTGATATTATTTTCAATATTAGAAAAAACATATTAGCATAGCCAACATTTGTGTGAAACACAGTTTAATTTGGAAAATATTAAATAATATAAAAACAAGTCACATTAAGGTTTTATAAAAATAACACAGAGTAACCAGTGAGAATATAATGAATGATGAAATTAACATTATGGGGTTAAAATAGTCTTTGTTAAATATGATTATTACATTTGAAACCAAAGAATAAGTGGGTTAGACAATACAATGATAAACGAAAGTAGCTGAGAAAATAACAGAAGGAAAGGCTCTGACTAAGGAGAGAACTTGGATCCTTTGTGGAACTGGAAGCAGAACTTTATGTGAGGAGTAGTGCTAAGGTGAAGACTGGAAGAGCAGTATCTACAGAGCAGTGCCTGTGGTGGCCAACGGGAAGCCACTGAGATGGAGTCTGCCATAGGAGTCAAAGGGTAAATGGAGTGAGCAGTGCGTATGGAAATAAATGGAAAAACACTGTAGGTGAAATATCTTGTGGTGAAGAATGGAAGAGCACCATGTGTGAGGCTCTGGTGAAGATTGGAAGAGCACTGTGAGTAGGTCACACCCCTTCTTGTTAAAAATAATAAATTCACTTACACTGAGCTTAAGAATTTCAATGCATTAAAACATACTAAATGAATGAAGCAGTAGACCAAAACTTACTAAAACTTATTAAACTTATTAACTTATAAAACATATTAATTAGAGTAATATGTGTAAACTTTTCAAAAACAGAGTCAGTCGTAGGCAAACCAGTAGTTATTTCTAGAATGCTTTTAAAATATCTCAAATCACTATTAAAAGCACAAGTGACCCAATAGAAAAAAAGGCAAAAAAAAAAAAAAAGAAAAAAACAGGCACTTTACCAAGAAGAAAATACATATGGCCAAGAAACACATTTTTAAAAATTCAGTTTTGTTAATAATCAGGAAATAAAAATTTCAATGATATACCTCAAATACACATCAGATGGACAAAAAATGCAATGACTTCGTATACTAAACTGTTTTGGGGATAGAGATACATCCTGAAATTCCTTGAACACTGCTAGTGAAAGTGTATTTGGAAAACAATTTTGCATTAGATAATAACAACTGGTTATTCTCATTCAATGTAATCCAGCTATTTCATTCTTAGACATATAACCTGAAAAGAGTCTCATAATTGCCCGTGAAGAGATAGTTACAATAATACTCATGGCAGCATTTCTTCTATTCTAAAATGCTGTAAATGTTTCTCAACTTTAGATTGGAAAAAAAGGAATTGTGGTCTAGTCATAAAGTAGAATAATTAAAGCAATGACAATTAATGAGTACTGCATACCACACTACATACCGCTGCGTTTTACACATATTTCACAATATGTCTGTATAGGTGATTACAAACATAATTGAGGAAAAGAAGAAAATCACAAAAGAAAGTTTACAGATGAACACTTTCCTAAATGGCATTTTGAGGAACTCTAAGTAGGGACTCTCTTCCTGACAAAATAACCACAGTTGGTGAAAATTAAACACACAAACAAATAATGATGTATAGTCTCTGGAAACAGTAATATAGGCATACAACAAATGGACAAATATATATGCAAGAGCGTCTACTCACTCTCAGGAAGAACATAGTCACTCTCACTCTGCATTCCACCATCCCATCTCAGCATAAGAGAACCTCTACTCTGGACTGCTGTGTCTGTGGTCCATGCCTATGGTATCTTCCCAGGAGATGCAGGCTATCTGCTATTCCCCACCCCAGCACTGAGAATGTAGGTATGTTTTTTATCTACATAGCCCACGCTGGTAGGTTGGAAGTTTCATCTCAGGCCTAGAAGATGGAACATACTGAGATGTTGATCGCCCTTGCCCCAACTTGCTTGCATATCAGGGTTCCACACAAGAAGAGACAAGTTAGGAAAACTAGAAGCCACCGCCTATGCCTCCACCCAACAACAAGCTCTTAAAGCAGGCGTGTCACTCCAAGAGAAGCAGGGGACTGTCCTCACCCCCAGCTCTGGAGCAGTGAAGCACAAATTTAGCACAGGATGAAAGGTGAGCTGTAAGAACAGAGAGCTCTGGAGCTCTCTCCAGAGTAAATAAATTTATTTGTTAAGCGATTGACATGAGACTGATAGTTTCAAGAGAGCAAAAGCTAAACTTTTTTTTTTTTTTTTTTTACCAGTTTATATATATTACATAATGGCAGTTACTTTTGCACCACCCTAATTGGTGCAATGGAATTATGCAGCCAAGAAGAACTTTTGTATGGTTACAACAAACTTCAAAGATTGATCTAAGAAAGTACCCCTGAAAAGGAAACTTCATTTAATTAAATTGGATCATAACATGTAGATATATGCCCTAAGACATTGTCAAAAACAATAGAGAAATCATCCAGCAATTGGTGAAGCCTAAGTTTGGTGTGTTGCCATGAGAGGTCAACAAATTAACAGGGAAGTCAGAGAAAGAGACAAAGACAGCCCTGCTAAAACCACTGTCATCATTGAGTGACCCACATGCTCAAGATTATACCCTGGAAGGAATGAGATGAGAGAGAGAAAGGAACAGAAAAAAAAAAAAAAATTCAAAAAATAATGACTGTAAACTTTCAAAATTTGAAGAAAAAAATCTTAATTTTTCAATTTCTTCAAGAAAATCCAAGATTCTCAACAAACCCTTAGAAAGAGAAAAGAAAATAAATTCACACCCTGACTCATCATAGTAAAATGCTGAGAGACAAAGATTTTCAAGAAAATCTTGAAAGCAATAACTTGTTTTATTCATTAGGTACAAGGGAACTCCATTAAGATTAACAACTGACTTCTCATCAGAAAACATGGAGACCAGAAGGGGTGCAATGACTTATCCAAAGTACTGAAAACAAAGAAACATACACAAAAGAGTCCAAAGGGACTCTTTGATCAAGCAAAATTTCATTCAGAAATGAACGTGAAATAAAGAAATAAAAACATTTTCAGACGAACAAAAACTCATAGATTTTATAGCTAGCAGGTAATACTCATAAGAAATACTAGAAAAAAGTTCCTTGGGATTAAGAATAATTTACCTGAGAGAGTAATTCAAACACATGTTAGAAATTAAGAGCACCAATAATGCTAATTACAAAAATTTAGCACCTGGTAAAAATGCATCTTAATTTTCCTGTCTTAACTGATTTAAAAAGCAATTTTATGTAACAATACATGTATAATTGCATTGTGGGGCCTATAGAATTAGAATATGCTTAGCAATAACAGGACAAAAGATGTGAGTAGGAGAAAAATTCCACTGAAGTAAAAATTAACACTAGATGGTAACTTGAATTCAGAAAAACAAATGCAGGAAACCAGAAATGGTCAAAATTAGAAGGACAATATAAAAAATTCTGTTAATATTTTATTTGCCTTCCTTATTTTTTCCTTCTACCTTCTTCAAAAGATATAATATTATCTAAAGCTATAGTTATAACTGTATATTTTTGGGTCTCCACATATGTGTGTGTGTGTGTGTGTGTGTGTGTGTGTGTGTGTGTGTGTGTGTGTAAAACATGAATAACAATAGGACAAATGAGAAAAAGGAAATTACACTATATAGAACTAATGCTTCCATTTCTTGCTGGAACTAAACCAGTATACACTAAAGTCAGTTCTGATAAGTTAACAATTATAAGTCTTAGAATAGTCTGTCTCTCTCTGTCTCTCTCTCTCTCACACACACACACACACTATTATATATATTATACATGTATATGATATTATACGTATATATACAATGGAAAAGTCATTAAAGGAATCAAAATACTATAGTAGAAAATACCTGCTTAATTCTCAAGAAAGCAATAAAGGAAAGATATACAAGTAAATATAAGGAAAAATATATACAATAAAATTTAAAATAGAAGAATAAATCTAACTATATCATTACTAACACTAAATTAGAATCAATTAATACAATAAAAAAGCAAAGATCTTTTTTTAAAGATCTATTCTATACTGTCTTCAGGAGAAACACTTGAGACTTAAAGGTACAAATAAGTTGGAGATATACAGATTTAAAAAGATAAATCATGCAAAAGCAGCTATGAGAAAATCAGAGTGGCTATATTAATACCGGATGAATTCAACTTCAAAACAAAAAGTGTTACTATATCAGGTATAACTCCCAATGCAATCCCTCCCCCCTCCACCCTCCCCAGGATAGGCCCCGATGGATGATGTTCCCCTTCCCGAGTCCAAGTGATGTCATTTAAATGACGAATTGATGGGTGCTGACGAGTTGATGGGTGCAGCACACCAACATGGCACAAGTATACATATGTAACAAACCTGCACGTTATGCACATGTACCCTAGAACTTAAAGTATAATAATAAAAAAAAAGTGTTACTATAGATAAAGAGAAATAGTGACTGAAGGTTCAATCTATCAGAAAGATACAGTAATTATAATATACATACTCCTAAAAACCCAAACATGTATAAAGCAAAAAGTGGCAGAATTGAAGGTAGATATAGATAATGCAGCAATGATTTTGTTTGAAACATCAGTAACTCGTGTTCACTAAAGGATAGAACAAGTAGGCAGAAGATCAATAAGGAAACAGACTTGAACAACACTATAAACCAAGCAGACCTAACAGAAATCTCTGTAACACTCCATCCAAAAGGAATGAAATGTACATTCCTCTCATGTGCACATGGGTCGTTCTGTAGTGTAGATCATATTGATAGGCCTTTAAACAAGTCTAAATAAATATAAAAAGATTGGAATTATAAAAATGATGTCCTCTGAGAACAGTAGAGGAAAATGAAATAACAGAAGGAAATTTGAAAAATAAAGAAATATATGGAAATTAAGCAACACACTCTTACATAACCAATGAGATATGAAATCACAAAGTAAATTAGAAATTACTTTGATATGAATTAACATACCAAAGCCTGTAGGGATTCATATAATTCAATGCATATAGGGAAATTTGTACTTTAACATGTATATTTAAAAAAGAAGAAAGATTTCAAATCAGGAATCCAACTATCCACCTTAAGATACTAAAAAAAAAAGAACAAACTAAATTTTAAAAAGCAGAGAAAGAATATAACAAAGACTAAAGTGGAAAGCTATAAAGTGCAGAACAGAGAAACAATAGAGGGAATCATGAAACTAAAAAGTAGTTTTTTAAAAGATTCAAAAAATTAGTAAACATTAGCTAGACTGACCAAGAAAGAGTAAGAAAGTGCCAATCATTAAAATCATAACTAAAAGAGGGCATATTATTATTAATCTTATAGAAATAAAAATAAAGGAATGGTATAAACAATGTATGCTAATAAATTATATAAGCTAGTTTAAATAGGATAACTCCTGAAAATACACAAGTTAATAAAACTGACTAGAAGTACTAAAAATTTTGAAGAGACCTCTATCAACAAAATAGACTGAATCTGTAATTTCTTAGATGTCCCTCAAATAAAGCTCAGGGACACATGATTTCCTTAACTGAAACTGATGAATTCTCCAAGAGCTAGAGTTATCATCTGGACCTACGTTTTCCTTTCTCTTAACTAGTTATCCAATCTTAGATAACAACAAAAAACGGTTATGAATAACATTATTTATAATAAGCAAAAACTGTAAACAACACAAATGCCTGATATCTGATGATGGATAAACAAATTGTGGAGTTTCCATACAATGGAATATTATTTGTTTGTAAAAAATGATGAAATGCTTACACATGCTACAATGCGAATGAAACTTGGAAACATCATGGTAAGTGAAAAAAATGAAAGCCACCAAAGACCACATATTGTGTGATATAATTTCTATAGAATTTCCTGAAGAGACAGCTCTATAGACAAGAAAAATTAAGAATAATATGATACTGATTGCGAGGCGATAGGGGGAAGAACACTGGGCGAAAATGGTGAGTGACTGTTAGTGAATATGGATGTTTTCTTGGGAGGATATGAAAATGTTGGGAAGATATGAAAATGTTGTAAAATTGTTTGTGATCATGGCTGTACCACTCAATGAATATATTAAAAGCAATGGAATTTTGCAATTTAAAGTGTACATTGTATTGTGATTGACTGAATTTTCTATGGTCCCAAAGGTCAGATGTTGAAGTGGTAACTTCCACTGTGGTTTTATTTGGAACTTGGACCTCTATGAAAGCAATTAGGGTTAAATGAGGTTGCTCTGATCTGACAGTATTAGTGCATTTATAAGAAGAGACATTAGGGAGCTCTCTAGCCCAAACGAGAAAGAAGAGGTCACATAAGCACAGAGCAAGAAGGCTGCTGTCTACATGTCTAGAGAAGAGGCCTCAGAAAGAAGCCAGCCTTGCCAGCAATTTGATCTTGGACATTCTAGCCTTGAGAACTGTGAAAATAAATTTCTGTTTAAGTTACCCCATCTGTAGTATTTTATTATGGCAGCTATAGCAGACAAGTGTGGTATGATAACTCAATAAAACTTACTTTTTAAAAAATGGGCAAATAATTTGAATTGACATCTTTCCAAAAATGTTATACAGTATGCAGTATGCACGTGAAAAGAGAGTCAGTATCATTAGTCATTAGGTAAATACCAATGAAAACCATGAGACACCACTCACATCCACTAGAAATTGTATATAATATTCTCACAAAAATTGTATATGAATTTGTACAGCAGCATTATTCATAGTAGCCAAAAAGTGAAAATAATTCAACTGTCCATCCTTCAATGAATGGGTTAAAAAAATTTAATGTGTCGATAAGATGCAATATAATTTTCCACAAAAAGTAATAAAATGCTAATATATACAACATGGATGAATCTTGCAAAAATTATGTTAAGGGGAAGAAGCTAGACCCAAAAGGACACATGTAGTATAATCCTATTTATATGAAGTTTCCTAAGTGGGAAAACTCATAGAGACAGAAAGTAGATTCACGGTTGTCAGGATCTAAGGAAAAGTAGGAATGAAAAATGATTGCTCATGGACATGGCATTTCTTTTGACATAATAAAACGTTCTAAAATTAGAGGTGCTGATATCAAAAATGCATACACTAAAATCCACTGAATTGCAAATTTTAAAAGGGTGAATTTTATAAATTATAAATTATATTTCAATAAAGATGTTATGAAATCTCAAAACAAATTAAAAAAACAGTATTTTCTATTGCTATGAAGTTTCAAAATAGTCAGTGGGGTACACATAAGTGGTAGTAAAAGTAAAGAGAGCAAAGATATATTTGCCAGAAAGTTACGAGAAAGAATGTTTTCAAGAACAAGAAAAGGGTGTATGATCAGTGAAGGACACAAAAAAGACTTCTGTAGCAACCATATTAAAATATTTACTTGCCTATCACATCTGGATGGCTAATCAGTATTCATTATTGCAGCTCTAATGAGAAATAATTTAGACTGTCAAAACAACAAGTTCACATAGTTATTGAGACCCCAAAGTGACTCATCCATCTGCTGAGTATTTTCTCACTGGGTATGTCTTGTTTATTATTTATGTTAATAAATCAAATTTTCTACAGTGCATCATATTGGCTATTCTCTGTTCCTATCCACCCCCCCGTCTCGTTTACTTTACCATGTGCCCTGACAGATTTTTCCTTGTGGAGAGCGTATCCCCAGACTTTCTGGCATATCGGTTCCGGCTTATGTTTGGCCAATGAGAGTCATCGACAAGAGATCAGAGCATGGGAGGAGAGAAGACTTAGGATAATTACTCCTTTTGCTCCTTCTCTGCTGCTGCATAGTTGTTGCAGAAATTTTCTTTTTCTTTTTCTTTTTTATTATACTTTAAGTTCTAGGGTACATGTGCATAATGTGCAGGTTTGTTAGTGCCATGTTGGTGTGCTGCACCCATCAACTCGTCAGCACCCATCAATTCGTCATTTATATCAGGTATAACTCCCAGTGAAATCCCTCCCGCCTCCCCCCTCCCCATGATAGGCCCCGATGTGTGATGTTCCCCTTCCCGAGTCCAAGTGATGTCATTGTTCAGTTCCCACCTATGAGTGAGAACATGCGGTGTTTGGTTTTCT
>NW_016810891.1:822816-839423 GCF_001698545.2 Rhinopithecus bieti | reverse complement strand
GGATGTCTCCCAGTTAGGCTACTCAGGGGTCAGGGACCCACTTGAGCAGGCAGTCTGTCCATTCTCAGATCTCAACCTCCGTGTGGGGAGATCCACTGCTCTCTTCAAAGCTGTCAGACAGAGTCGTTTGCGTCTGCACAGGTTTCTGCTGCTTTTTTGTTGTTGTTGTTGTTTAGCTGTGCCCTGTCCCCAGAGGTGGAGTCTACAGAGACAGGCAGGTTTCCTTGAGCTGCTGTGAGCTCCACCCAGTTTGAGCTTCGCAGCGGCTTTGTTTACCTACTTAAGCCTCACCAATGGTGGGCACCCCTTCCCCAGCCTCGCTGCTGCCTTGCAGTTAGATCACAGACTGCTGTGCTAGCAGTGAGGGAGACTCTGTGGCCGTGGGACCCTCCCGGCCAGGTGTGGGTATAATCTCCTGGTGTGCCGCTTTGCTTAAAGCGCAGTATTGGGGTGGGAGTTACCCGATTTTCCAGGTGTTGTGTGTCTCAGTTCCCCTGGCTAGGAAAAGGGATTCCCTTCCCCCTTGCGCTTCTCAGGTGCGGCCATGCCTCCCCCTGCTTCAGCTCTGGCTGGTCGGGCTGCAGCAGCTGACCAGTACCGATTGTCCGGCACTCCCTAGTGAGATGATCCCAGTACCTCAGTTGAAAATGCAGAAATCACTGGTCTTCTGAGTCGCTGGCACTGGGAGTTGGAGACTGGATCTGTTCCTATTCGGCCATCTTGCTCCACCCACCGAAACCTCAGAAATTTTCTTTTGTCTACAACTCTTATCAGGTTGTCCTTCTTCCTAGGTTGCAGTTCGCAGTAAAATTCTAGTGGTTTCCTTTACCCATCCATGGGACCAACATATGATATTGTCTTTTTGCTGTTATTAGTCAGTGGGTGCCTCAATATGGCTTGTTGGTTCCCGTAGTCTTGCTCACAGTTCTGTAAATCGTTTCTTTATTTAAAAAATCTTAAAAAAAAAAAAAGCTGAATGTGTGGCTTGCTTTTGCTTGGTCCTTAATTGCTATAAGGTTAATCAAAACTTCTAAATGTCCATTCTGACCTTTATTAAATTTGACAGTTCTGCACAATCAATGCAGAGGGTTGAGAAATAATCCATGTGTCATGTAGTAAAATTATGCACTATAAATAATTCACATTCCCCAAGTGAAGTATTGCTATTCTTTTCTCTTCATATTAACAACACAATTGTGTAAATCTCTGCATTCTTTTAGTTTTGAAAAAGTTTTATGCTTAAATGATAGGCATTATTTAGCTCCTGTAGCACTCTTGCTTCAGTAGCTAAATCATGACCAGAGTGTCTGAAATCTGATGATAGTTCTTGGCCCCAGATGGGTCTCTGGAAAGTGAAATTACTATCAGTCACAGATTTAACAACATCTATTTTCCATCTGTGTCATCTCTGATTTCTTTGAGCAGTGCTTTCATGTTTTGTAGTCCTCCTTATAGAGATCTTTCACTTCACTTGTTAGCTGTATTCCTAGGTATTTTATTTTTGTGTGTGGTAATTGTTAAAGAAATTGAATTACTGATTTGGCTCTTGGCTTGACTGTTGTTGGTCCATAGGAATGTTAGTGATCTTTGCACATTGATTTCGTATCCTGAGACTGCTGAAGTTGCTGATTAATGTAAAGAGCTTTTGGGCAGAGACTATGTGGTTTTGTAGATACAGGACCATGTTGTCTGCAACAGAGATAGTTTGACTTTCTCTCTTCCTATTCAGATGCCCTTTATTTCTTCTTCTTGTCTGATTGCTGGGGAGAGGACTTCCAATACTACGTTGAATAGAAGTGGTAAGAGAGGGCATTCCTGTCTTGTGCAAGTTTTCAAGGGGAATGCTTCCAGGTTTTACCCATTCAGTATAGGGTTGGCTGTGGGTTTATCATAGTGGCTTTTATTATTTTGAGGTTATGTTTCTTCAAAACTTATTTTATTGAGAGTTTTTAACATGAAGAGATGTTGAATGTCATCAAAAGCTTCTTCTGCATCTATTGAGGTGGATAATCATGTGGTTTTTGTCTTTAGTTCTGTTTATGTGATGAATCACATTTATTGATTTGCATATGTTGAACCAATCTTGAGTCTCAGGGATAAAGCCTACTTTATCATGTTGGATAAGCTTTTTGATGTGCTGCTGTATTCACTTTGCCAATATTTCACTGAGGATTTTTGCATCAATGTTCATAAAGGATATTGGCCTGAAGTTTTATGTTGTGCCTCTGACAGGTTTTTGTATCAGGATAATGCTAGCCTCATAGAATGAGTTACAGAGGAGTCCCTCCTCCTCCATTTTTTGGAATAGTTTCAGCAGGATTGATACCAGCTCTTCTTTGCATTCCATGCTCATGGAGACGAAGAATCAATATCATTAAAATGGCCATACTCCCCAATGAAATGTGTAGTATTGATGCTATTCCTATTAAACTACCGTTGCCGTTCTTCACAGAACTAGAAAAAAAAAATTCTAAAATTTATGTGAAACCAAAAGAGAGACTGAATAGCCATGATAATACTCATCAGAAAGAACAAACCTAGAAGCATCATGTTTCCAGGCTTCAAAATATACTATTGGGCTACAGTAACCAAAGCAACATGGTAGTGGTACAAAAACAGACACATAGATCAATGGATCTCAAAACAGAGAACTCAGAAATAAGACCACACACCTACAACTATCTGATTTTTGGCAAACCTGACAAAACAAGCAATAGGAAAAGATTGTCTATTCACTAAATAGTGCTGGGACAATTGGCTAACCATATGCAGAAGACTAAAACTGAATTGTTTCCTCACACCATATATAAAAATCAATTCAAGATGGATTAAATACCTAAACATAAAACACAAAACTATAAAAGTCCTGAAAAACAACTTAGGCAATACTATTCTGGGCTAGGAATGGGCAAAGGTTTCATGATGAAGACACCAAAAGGAATGGCAACAAAAACAAAAATTGACAAATGGGATCTAATTAAACTAAAGAACGTCTGCACAGCAAAGGAAACTATCAACAAAGTGAACAGACAATCTACAGAATGGGAGAAAATTTTTGCAAACTATGCATCTGACAAAAGTAATACCCAGCATCTATAAAAAACTTTAAAAAATTACAGGAAAAAAACAAACAACCCGATTAAAAAGTGGGCAAAGAACATGAACAGACATTTTTCAAAATAAGACATATTTGTGGCCAAGAAGCATATCAATAAAAGCTGAACATTGTTAATTATTAGAAAAATGCCAATCAAAATGACAATGAGATACCATCTCTCACCTGTCACAATGGCTATTACTAAAAAGTAAAAAAAAAAATATAGCAAATGCTGGTGAGGTTGCAGAGAAAAAGAAATGTTTATATGTTGTTGGTGGGAGTATAATTAGTTCACCCATTGTGGAAGACAGTGAGATGATTCCTCAAAGATCTAAATATAGAAGTGCCATTTGACCCAGCAACTCCATTGCTGGGTATATACTCAAAGGAATAGAAGTCATTCTATTATAAAGACACATGCATGTGCATATTCTCTGCAGCACTATTCACAATAGCAAAGACATGGAATCAACCTAAATGCCCAGCAATGGTACACTGGATAAAGAAAATATGGTATATATACACCATAGAATATTATGCAGCCACAAACAAAACAAGATCTTGTCCTTTGCAGGAACATGGATTGGGCTGGAGGCCATTATTCTTAGCAAACTAAAGCAGGGACAGAAAACCAAATACCACATGTTCTTACTTGTAAGTGGGAGCTAAATGATGAGAACACATGGATCCATAGAGGAGAACAATATGAAATGGGGCCTATTGGAAGCTGGAGATTGGGAGGAGGGAAAACATCAGGAAAAATAACTAATGGGTACCGGCCTTAACATCTGAGTGACAAAAGAATCTGTACAACAAACCCCCATGACACAAATTTACCTATATAATAAACCTGAACATGTACCCCTGAACTTAAAATGATAGTTAAAAAATATCATTTATTCTTTGGTGTTGCTATCATTTGGACAATAAAAACATATTTGCAATACAGTATACTGTAAGCAGTTAAACTGGCAAGGCAGGGAACTGTGCAGTACTCAGATGTAAGAACAATTAATGCCAGTTGTCAGAAAAAAAGCAAACGTTGTCATGGAAAATAAAATACAAATGGCCGGGCGCGGTGGCTCAAGCCTGTAATCCCAGCACTTTGGGAGGCCGAGACGGGCGGATCACGAGGTCAGGAGATAGAGACCATCCTGGCTAACACGGTGAAACCCCGTCTCTACTAAAATACAAAAAACTAGCCGGGCGACCTGGCGGGCGCCTGTAGTCCCAGCTACTCGGGAGGCTGAGGCAGGAGAATGGCGTGAACCCAGGAGGCGGACCTTGCAGTGAGCTGAGATCCGGCCACTGCACTCCAGCCTGGGTGACAGAGCGAGACTCTGTCTCAAAAAAATAAAATAAAATAAAATAAAATAAAATAAAATAAAATAAAATAAAATAAAATAAAATACAAATTATAAATATATGTAGTATGAGAAATCTCTTCTACTCCCAGAAAATTATCCATGGAACCAAAATCACACTAGAATAGATGGATATAGAAAGAAAGATAAGAGTACAGTAACCATGTTTATAAAAATGTATTGTTACTTAAATACTGTATTACTATATTACGTATGGTGTACCACACTTATACATAACTATTTTTGAATTATAATTATAACCAAGTGATTAGTATAAAATGAAATAATATTAAACATTATAAGTTACATATTCAATGCATGTAATCCAATCTCAAAATATTTTGAAATAAAGGCCTATTGAATATAATTCAGAACTAATTAGAAGGTGGATGAAAGAATTGTTTTTTTCTAGAGTTCAGTATGAATTATGTTGGCAGCTAAACCAATAAAATGTAAAGACCATTATTCTGACAATTCTGGAATCTCATTATTTTTGATAAATAATCAAATTAACTCTTGTGTAGGATACCAGGAAAGAGTTAACTAAGAAGTAACTTATAAAGAGTGACACATAAAACTTTTAGATACTTGTGTTTTCAATTATACATATTCTGATATCTCAACACTCCACTTATATATAGCTTTTGAGGTCTATGGATTAAAGGGGAATTTGGATTAATCACATTAAATAAATAAACTAGATTTGAGGGTTATTATTTATAAATCTGTATCAGAAATTATCTGCTGAAGCTTAACTGAAAAGTCTTATAATTTTGTTCTGAGCAGTGTAGTTGACAATTGAGGTAAATGGCTGCTCAGTGCAGTCTCAAAGAATATGTTTTTGCTGTCTTGCAAGGTGTGTTGGATTAATATGATACATTTGAATTTAGATAATTACCTCAATTACCTATGTTCCAGAAGTGCATTTATATTTATTTGTGAGCCATTTGGTAGTTATCAATAAGTTTTGAAAGATTCTAGGGCATATTTCTGTCAATATCTGCTAATTACATATACATTTTCAAAATGTACTACACGATCTTATGAAAAATGGTATCAGAATGTTAAATATATTTTTTTAATTAAAAATGACAGTTAATAACATAATATGATCTTTTGTTTCAGTCAGCTCTGCATTGACTTTTCTTTTACTTTGTTCTTATACTATAGTCTTAAATGATACCCCATGAGTATAGCCTAAAATACATTTATGAAATAATTTTAAGACTTTTTCGGACATTGTTCCATATTTAATGATGATATACTAGATCATCTAAAATTTAGAAGCCATTTCTCAACTTTATTTATAAAGTATGAATTCCATGACACATGGCTATTTTAGAACCCACAGCAAAATTTTCTTGATGAATTAGGTGATCAAAATGACTTTTAAGTTTTATGAAAAAAGGAGCTTTGTATCACTTATTGATATGTCTTCAGTATTCTCAGCTATGTCTGTCAGAGAGTAGGTGTTTAAAAATAGTTTTTCAATGAAAGAATGAATACTTCTTCACATTTGCTAGATCATTCTATTAAAGCTACATGCAAATTTTTTCTGATTTGTTGTAAATAAAGATGAACAATGCAAAATACTATAATAATATAGGCAATTTTATTTTTGCCTATTTCATATCACTCAGAGAACCAGGGACATAACTCAGATAGGCATAATGTCTACCATTAGAGTTCATTTTGCCTTCACAAATTTTTACCAATATACAAAATAAAAAATAAATTAAAAAGTTAATTCTTGAATATTATGTTTGGGGAAGTCGTCTGAGCAGAAATCTCTTAAAGTTTATTATCCTTGATAATATGTTTGTTATTATCTTTGATATTCCACAGAGAATGCAAACCGTAGTCATAACCTTGGCGTATCACATTTCATAAAAAATCTATCTTGATTAATGCATAGCTAGCAACTAGCTGTTTCAATTAGAATATTGCAAATACAGCTTTAAAAAATAAATACAAATTCATTTTAAAGACATTGTCAGAGTGTTTATCTTGTGTGATTTACATTTCCAGAAAATGTAGTTCACTTAAAGAGAAATGAGATGTATGAATTAAAGTGAGTCTATGGTTCACATCTTTGTGTATTGGGGCATCAGAATTGGTTTAACACTGATTTGAGGACAATTGGATCAATGCAGAATGAAAAGAATCTTGACAAAAGAAAGCAAAATGTGTGGTGGATTCTTTAGCTTTAAATTAAGTTAGATCTTTAGTCCTATACTCAATTTTAATGTGATTGTTCAATCCTTTATGATAATTTAGATTGAAGGACTGAAGATATGAACACTTCCGTAGAGGAAGTATTTATGAAGAAGCTGAAAGGGAGGTGCAGCATGGATCATAAACCTTTCCAGTGTGTTATAGCAGAATAAACTCGCCTTCATCATAGATATTTATCACTTGCTTGTTTGGTAGTGCCAAATACCTATTTAATTTTTTCTCTATTATCTCTCTTCTCCCCACTGATCTTCTGTCTTCATATTAATATTTTGCCCATAGCTCCTTACTTAATATATAAATAATATTTCTTTGAAAAAATAAAAAGAGCATTTATAAGTTTTTGAATTGGGCAACAATAAAACAACAACTTTAACTATTCCATTTACAATTTGTCTATTATCAATAGGTCTCATTGGAATATTCAGAGTGGATAAAAGAGAAGTGCTTGATTAGGCATACTGGGAATTGCTAAACCAGAGAAGAGATGCTAAAATACATAATTCTGGTTCCTTTTTTTCAGTTACTAGCTATGGCTCACTACATTTTGTATAAAATTTTACCTGAAAAAACACAAAATAGAAATGAAAAGATAAATTAGTGAAGTTTTCATCATAGTAGATATATTCAATTTAAATGAATGTTTTATTGTGAGATTATTTCTTACATTTTAATATTAAGACTACATAGTGATAATTTGTTATTTTTATATCTATGATGGTAAATATTTTTAAAGCTAACCCTATATGTCCTACTGATTTGAAATCCAAATTATCAAGAGCAATGTTGTCATTGATGAGCCTATTTTTTAGGCTAATTTAACAATGATTTACAAATGCCCCTTTGTCCCACATATTGGATACTGATTATTCCTAATTTCTTTAGACATAGAACATTTGTTACAAATTAACGAAAATTACACTACAAAGTTTTCTGCACAGATTCACTTTTAATCAGTGTATTTAACTTTTTGTTCCTAGGGTGCTCTATAGATATGTATCTCTTTATGATATTAACGGATTGGATATAAGTGTAAAAGAAAGCACCTTGACTTTAATAGTTGATTATTGCCTCATAAGAAAACGTCCACTAATGCTGCTACATCTTGGTCAGCGTCCAAGAATACTTCGATAAACTGCTTGTACTCTCTATCAGGTAATGCAAAACAAAGAAGTTAGGGTTTGAGAGATAATATCTCATGATTTTTCTATTATCTCTAGTATTCATTGTGGTTTCCTTAGCCTTGTTTATATAAAATAAAGCATTTGGGTTTAAATTACTCATTCATTTGATTCAATGATTTATTGAAGACCTGACCTTTGTAAGCACAATCTAGGCAATGAGAATACAAGTTAACCAGGGAGAAAAGATCCCCATAGTTCTGGTAAATGTTAGCATCATCATAATCCTATGATATTCTTAATTCCAGATTTAGCCTTAAAACAAATATCCTTGAGAGCTTATCACTGGCCAGATATTGTTTTAGTTCCCAAAGAATTAATAATGAACCTAACAGACTGCTCTTCTGCTATTGAAGTTTAGATTCTAGTAGGGATGGGAAGCGAGAGCAAATATATCAATAAATGCATGTCAGATGGGAGAAATTGAAATGAATAAATATTCAAGATAGAAAGTAAGAGTTGGGGTAAGACAAAACTTCTCTGATTAGTTAATACTTGATTAGAAACTAGAATACTATGTCCAGCAAAAGAATTCAAAAATAACAACTTTTTTCATTCCTCTTTGAAAATCAAAATTTTCATGTGATTACTTTAATTCTTAATTTATAAGATGAATTTATAAATGAATTTATAAGAACACACTTTATAAGGGTGTGCTGGTGTTAAACTATTTTATATATTTTATGAAATGTTATTTTTTGATTATTTCACTGCATATAGTATTCTCTTCAGTTTCTCCATTTTAAATAAAAAAGTATAGAGTATAAAAGTTTATAGAAACATTGAACGAAAACATACACCTATATTTGGATATTTTACTTAACTATCTTGGCAATGGATAGATCAAACTGGTCAAACAACAGTAAGAATGTTACAGATTTGACCAACATAATGAATGATGGAAATGTAAAAGATATTAACTGGAACAGTAGAGATCCAGTAATTGTCCTTTCAACCATACGTGAACCTTTACAAAAATTGACTTCATCCTATGCTCTAAAAGAAGGCTTACCAATTTTAAAGATAAGCATTATACAGTCAGCACTGTCTGACAACGATTCTGTTACATTAGAAAGCTAGCCACAAACAAGATAAGCAAGAAACTTCCATGAATTTAGAAATGTAAAAGCACTGTTCTAAGTAACTGACAGGTCAAAAAAAATCAAAATAGATATCAGAAAATAGTACTGATTTTTAAAGTTATTACGTATCCAAACTTGTGTAATATAAATGAAATGAAACTCAGGTGGGAATATACAGGCTTCAATTTTATATTAGAAAAAAAAGAGAGAAAGGCTGTTTAATGAGCTAAGCATCCAATTTTAAAAGTGAAATGATAAAAACTATAGAATAAACCCAAAGAAAACTGAAAGTAGACCTTAATAAAGAGGCACTGTCTCTGAAGCCAGATTGTCTACATGTGAATCTGTTATTCCCTTTCCTAGTGTTTTGACCTTGAGTAAGTAACTTAAGCTCTCCATTTTCCTCATTTATAATGTATAGGTGATAGTAATAGCACCTGCCTCACAAAGCTGTGGTGAGGATCGAATGAGCAAATATACAAAGGATACAGGGTGTCAGGATTTTACTCAGTAATTTGTGGTTAGCCCTCATTATTAAAAGAGCAGAAATTAATTAAGTAGAGATAAAACAGGTCTTAAACAAAGTCAAAACTGATTATCTAAAAAGATTAATAACATGGACATGCCTCTTTCAATCCTGATTAGGAAAATACAGAATTGGCCCAAATAAACAATCTTTACAAGAGCAGATAGGCCATGAGGAAGAAGCAACCACATATTACTCTTTCAATAGCTTTACTGTGAGGGGTAACATCAAAAACAGGGCGGTGTCTGGAGACATGTTGGAGACAAGTAAGATTTTAAAAATTAGATTTTTTAAATGATGGGCTAAGTTAAGGGAAGTTTGTATGCAGCTGGCAAAGATTCAGCTGAACAGGAACATGTTAAATCTCTTGAGAGGTCAAGAGAAGCAGCAACTCAAAGGACAGTACACAAATGTCATGAAAAATAAATTATTTATAAGTGAGGCTAAGTTTAAATAAAAAATATACAATGAGATTTTTTTCAAATTTTATTTTTTAAAGACAGCACTGATTTTGCTGGGGAAAGGAGTCTTAATTTGGGAGCAATTGAATATTGAGAGCCAAATCTCTGCTAGGCACCCTGTTAAGAGGAATACCTCTTGTTAACAAGACAGGCACAACTGTTATTTGTTTAATTTATTTACAGTTTTGAGAGAAGAAAAAGAAAAGCTTCATCAGAAATCAAAGCCAGAGACACTAGTTTAAGTGAAACCATAATCTTTGGACTCCCCCCACCCCAAGACTTTCATATTTGCCCTCTTGCCTGAAATAGTACTACCATTAAGTTTTGTGCTGATATCTGCCTGGCTCACTCATGCACATCACGTCAGTCTCTTCTGCAGTGTCCTCTCCTCAGTGAAGCCATTTATTAACACACAGTCTAAATAGCACCCTCTTCATCCTTATTGTGACCCTACCTCATATTTCTCCCATAATTCTTACCACTTCCTTACATTGAATATTTTTCTGTTTTTTTAAAATTTTTTCTGCCTCCCATTGCAAAGCGAAATTATTGAGGAGTTTTATTTTGTTTACTGCTGTATCTTCAAGACCTAAGATAGTACCTGACACTTATATGGTCCTTGAAAAATTGCTAATGGAAGGAAGGAAGAAAGGAGGGAGGAGAAGAGGGAGGAAGAAATGAATGAACAAATGAAGGAAGGCAAAGAATAAATGAATGCAGTTGATTTTGCCTTCAATCTAGGCATAGATTTTTCTTTTCCTTCACTTGCCACCCACACTGAGCCTCAATCCTGATAATGCTACCTCTAAATACATTTGGATTTTTTCATTGCCATTGCCCTACTTCAATATACATCCATCTATTTTCCAGAGCTTAGTAATAGCCTCCTAAATTCTATTTCTTCCCTATTTCTTTGTTTTTACTTAGTCTCTTGAAATCTATTTACTTCCTAGAACTCAAGTCATCTTTTTAAAACATAAATCAAATATCATTACTTCTTATGACTTACCTTCTCTTAAAAGGAAAAATCCAGGTTGGGTGTAATGGCTCATGCTTGTAATCCCAGCACTTTGAGAGTCCCAGGTGGGCAGATCACTTGAGACCAGGAGTTCGAGACCTGCCTGGTCAACATGATGAAACCCTGTCTCTACTAAAAATACAAAAAATTGGCCTGGCGTGTTGGTGATGCATGCCTGTAATCCCAGCTACTTGGGAGGCTGAGGCAAGAGAGACTCTTGAACCCGAGAGGCAGAGGTTGCAGTGATCCAAGATCGTGCCACTGCACTCCAGCCTGGCTAACAGAACAAGACTTTTTCTCTAAATAAATAAATTAATTAATTAATTAAATTCAATAAAATCCAAGTTTACTTAGAATATTCTGATTTTTTACTGAATCCTTCAAGAGTCCGTTGTATGATTTGACCCTTAACTTGTCATCTCCTACATAATTTCCATACCCTTGACTCTTGGTCTCTCTTCACTCTAGCCATACTGTTCCTCTGACATTCAATCTCCTTTTCATCTCAGAACCCTTGGTTTTGATATATTTTATTTCTAGCAAACCTTTCTTATATTTGTTGTGGAAGACTCATAATTCATGGCCCAGTTTAAATAATATTTATTCAGATCTATCTTTTCCTTACTATCCCACTCTCTATATCTGCAATTATTCCCTCTTCCAGCTCCCTGTTGACTTTCCTTATAGCACTTGTATGGAAACACAGCTATCGTGGTCTTTTTTATTTAAATGGGTTTTAGTTTCTCTTCCTCTATAAAATGCAAAATTCATTAGGGCAGGGGCATAGTGTTCACTCATTATTACATATATAGCACCTGGAATCATATTGGATATGTAATCGTCAGGAACTTTGAAGTGTCAGAGATTTTACTCTCCTTGGAAGCTAACAAGTTAGTCTATCCCCCAGGCCATAGATGCTGGAAGGAGACATGATATTTCTGGCACAGAGACAAAGGACTTAATTACACACACCTTAACAGGCAGCATGTGCTTCTAGTGTGCCTTAATTCCCCCCAACTCACCAGTTATCCTTGAGATTGTGTGGAGCAGCCTAGGTGAACTGCATATATAGAGTGGGTCTGTGTTACAGCTGAGAAACTCCTAATTTTGGAAATCACAGCATTTAAAGGGCTTCAATCAAACCTACTCAACCTTTGTCTTGGAGGGAGACATTTTCATTATTTTTCTAGACAGCAAACAAACATATTCTATTCTCCTGAGTGAGACACTATCCCTAAAGGCAATGATGTTTTCTATGTAAAATCCTTTAAAGGACAGTCCAGAGCAAAATCTGGCAATGTCACTGTTCAAAAGACATGGAGAAATATGAGATCCATGCCAACAATAATGAGAATTCAATAAATGTTACTCATTTGATAAAAAAATCAACATAACTATATGTCAGGGTAGGGGTGATAGTAAAAGTTTAGGTGAGTAGGGGGGGAGTTCAGGCAAGCTGAAGGGATTTTGTGGGTGATCCTTTGTAAAGTAACTATACATGCGAGCTTGCCAATGTAATATTCTAAGGTGACAGGACAATAGGAATATACTAGTGAACAGTTCAGGCAGATATGTCTGGTGGAAATGGTTCTGATTGTGGTATATTTCTCAGGTTTCTTTTTTCCCCCTAATACTACATTATTCTCTAATGCATTTCTTTGTACATGATAATTTTCACCAAGCTGATGATTCTATTACAGCAGGGATAATATTCTAACAGCATAAAAGTTTCAATGTCTAATTTCTCATAGTTCAATCTTTGTCAATTTTTTCAATACTGCAGCATTTATTTTGCTCCCTATTCCTACCGAACATTGTCCAGAAAATGGTAATGAGATTTGGCTTTCCTTCTTCTTGGGTTCGCATATTCCTGTCTGGTTGAAAAGAAAGCTGCCTTTCTTTGAAAGCTTGAAAAAATAGCTTTTGTATATTACACAGGCCTGTAAATGAACAAGAATGTTATTGAATCTAAGTACTGCCTCATAATGTCTGTACTACTTTTTATGTCATTCAACTAAAAGCTCCCCTTGTCCAGTGAAGTATGAAATTTTGTATTCAACCCATCACACTTGGTGACGTATGCTCCTCTCTTAGTCAGTCAGTGAAGATTCTTTGTATGTCTTCTGTGTCGCCGAAGCTCTGTTAGGCCCAGGGCTTCAACTGTAAATAAGATATTATTTCTAGCCTAGCATATCTCACAGAGACCAATTTAAACAAATAATTGGAATAGGCTTAATTGTTTTACATTAAAATTATTGACATATTAGTGCCCATAGGTGTAATGGTCACAATGAGTAGGTATAGGCTTGGTACAGGAAATGCCCTTTGCACCTCAAAAAAGTGACATTTTATTTGCATATTGGGTGATGAAAAGGAATTCCCCAGTCAGAATAAGAGCAAGCAGGAGTAGGGCAGCAGGACAACAAAAAACCTTTCAGTCAAAGGACATTTTGAAATTTAGGTGTCATTTGAGAACATGGATTCTGATTTATGTCATTAATGAGCTCTCTGGCCTCACTATCTCAATTTCCTTGTTTGTGGAATGAGGCTATTGAGATAGGTGATTACTAAAATCCAATTGCAGCGGTTTCACTCTTATCAAGTTCAGATACTGTTATTTTGTGTTCTGAAATGGTCATGTCTTCATTTGCTCACTATTATGACAAGGTAACTGTTGATAGAACTCTGGTTTACTAAAGAAATTCCTTCTTAATGTATGGGCCATGATCAATAGTTGTTAATCTTTGCTTATAAAAACAGCATGATTTCACCATATCAAAACATTTGATAAATACTATTTTAATTTCCATTGTATATTTGCGATAATATACTTGAAATAAGTCAATCATCAAAAAAGATTTAAGTTATGAGTGAGCTGAGACTGTCAGAGACAAACTGCTCTGTCAACATTTATTTATTCAGAACCTTTTCCTTACTGCAAATGTTCAATAAGAAAAAATGTGTTCATTCCCTACCTATTAGTGCAGAATTAATACAGAATATTTCAGAAAATTATCTAAATTGCTGATAACTCAAGAGCATGAAAATTGCTCAGACTGGTTATAGATAAAATTTATTTAGTCATCTTCTAAAATTTTGATTTTTTTTCTTTGATTTTTTTTCAGCTAAGTATTTTGCCATTTCATTAGCCATGCAATGTAGTATTCATTAAGGAAATTATAATGCAAAACACATAGAGAATCTATTGGCCTGAACACATTAGCAGGGGTAATATTAAAGGCAAGATGATGTGCTTTATAGTTCATCTTTTGTCCTATATATTTATTTTCCTTTTTATGTCATCTTGTTACAGAAAATCTCTCATTCAGATTGAAACGGTTATATGTAAAAAAAGATATGATGTTTCTAACAGTTTACTTAAGATTTGACTTAAATAGCTTTCATCTTGTAAACTCCTCTTGACCTTTCATTACTTTTAAGCTTGGAACTCTTAGTTTCCTACTCAAAAATATTATTATTAGTATCAATGAATTGCCAGACAATTTTGATAGGAACATCACAACACTAAGGCATTTGCTTCATAGGTGCACATTTGTTAGCATCTTATATTATGTGCAGATAATTATAACCCATATTATTACCACAGATATATGTTAGTGTCTAGTTATCACAAAGCAGAAATGTTAGCTGAGCATAAAAATTAATGTCAGGATGAAGGGGATTACGCAGGCAGCCCTCTTCTACCTCCCACTTCCCAACTCAGCTGCAGGGATGATCAATGCTGCCATGGACTTAACATATCCAGGAACATGAGCCTTACATTTTGTCTTATCAGGGTGATGAAAACCAAAATTTAGGAGAACTTACTGGGAAAGGAGCAATCTCATTTACTTTTAGTCTTAATTCTGCCTCTTTTCTGCATTCTCACTGATGAAGCCAAATGTAGTAAGTACTACACGAGCATTCAGGGCAAAAACACTAGAAGCAAAGTATGATCTTTTTCTTTGCCTTGTTTATTGCACATAAATTTCCTCAGGAACTTTTCTGTGTGACAGCTGGATGATGGGTAAACAATAATCAGTATTTTGAGTCCAATGGCTCAAAAATCCATGTTGGTTGATATAGAATATTGTCAAGGATATAAAATCCTTGATACATCAATCAATTATAATGATTGATTGATGAACTGATCATAAATCCATTCACACTGGAGCTCAAAGATGTCAATTTAGGTAAAAACTTTAACATTTCTACATTAAATGCATGAATACCTACATAATTTGAGCTTACACTAAATGCAAATAAATTCAGAAAATATGTATTTTGCATAGCAGATTTATTTAAATGAAGTAAGAAAGGGTAATTACTTATTCCTTATATTTATATCAGACTTTATGATTTTCAGTATATTCTGACATAAAGAATCTTATTTAATCCTCAAAAAATATTATGAGGCTGGTAAGAGAGTGACAGTATCTAAATTTTGCAGATGAAAAAACTGAAGCTAAAAGATTAAAGATGTAGCAACTCAGTGAAAGGATTATTATTTCAATCAATTAGCATTTATTGAGTGCTTACTACATACAAGGTTTTGTGTGAAGCACTGAGACTAAAACAGTCAACCAAATAGAGAAAAATCCTTGTCCTGATAGAGCTTAAATTATTGGAGTAAAATATGGGAAATTAATAATATAATATCTGTCTTAGCTCAGGCTGCTATTTACCATAGACTAAATTACCATAGACTGTCTGGCATAGACAATAAACATTTATTTCTCACAATTCTCAAGGTTGTAAGTTCAAGATCAAGGTGCCAGTCAATTAGCTTACCGATGAGGACCCCATTTCCAAATTGCAGTTAGTCAGCTTCTTGCTGCCTCTTCAGATGGCCAAGAGAGGAAGCCCTAGCTCTTTCTAAGAATACTAATTCTATTGATATCATGGGAGCTTCATCCTCATGACCTAACCTAATTACATGTCTCAAACCTAATTACATCCCTCAAACTGCACCTACTAATACCATGCCATTGAGGATTAGGATCTCAACATATGAATTTTGGGGAAATAAAAACATGTAATATAATATAATATAATATAATATTTATACTGTTAATAATATACTGCTTATATTAGTAAGCTCCTATCCAACCCCCTTCATTCCTCATCTAAAACAAGAGTCAAGATTCAATCATTTTACTTCTTCACAGGAATAATAGCTGTCTATATCAGCTATACCTCAGTAAGTAATAGTTTCAGATCTACATCTGCTTTCCCAATATTCAAGATGAGAGATAAGAATGTTTTTATCTTGCCCTCACCTAAGAGATCCTATTCTCAAACTTTTGATCTTCTATGTCTTACTTCATATTAATTTTCTGCAAATTATTATTTTCAATTTGTACCAAACTTTAAAGATTGTGATAATAAATAAATGTTCAGTATGAATAGCCTCTCAAGTCCACCCCTCTCTTCATGATAAAAATTATACAAATCATTATTTTAAGAGAGAAACTGAGAAGTCAAATGTCTTGAAATCCAATTTAAGCTATATTGAAAAAACTGATTTCTTAAATAATATTTTATTATATATAATTAATTTGTACAAGTATAAACCCAAATCATTTAGAATGGGGAGTGCTGTGGTTTGAATATGTCCCCCAAAGTTCATGGGTTGCAAACTTGATC
>NW_016810891.1:789298-822627 GCF_001698545.2 Rhinopithecus bieti | reverse complement strand
GCCTCAGCCTCCCAGGTAGCTGGGACTACAGGCGCCCGCCACCTCGCCCGGCTGGTTTTTTTGTACTTTTTAGTAGAGACGGGGTTTCACCGTGTTAGCCAGGATGGTCTCGATCTCCTGACCTCGTGATCCGCCCGTCTCGGCCTCCCAAAGTGCTGGGATTACAGGCTTGAGCCACGGCGCCCGGCCAGTATAACAGTTAAGAGACAAGATCTTTAAGAGATGATTGGACCGTGAAGGCTCTGCCCTCATTAATGGATGAACACCATTATTGTGGGAGTTGATTTGATGTTATAAGAGTGAGTTCCTTATAAAATAATGAGCTTGGATTATTTATCTTTCTCTTTCACCCTCTCTTGCCCTTCTGCCTTTTGCCGTGAGATCATGCAGCAAGACGTCTTGCAAAATGCTGGCCCCTTGATCTTGGTCTTCCCAGTCTCCAGAACTGTTTGAAAATAAATTTGTTCTTATTACAAATTACCTGGTCTGTGGTATTCTGTTATAGCAGGAAAAAACAGGTTGAGAGAGAAAGCAACAATGATGGCTAAGTTTGGCAATTTTTTTTTCTTTTTTCTTTTATGTGCACTTCTGCAAGTGTGTGTGTGCCTGTGTGTGTTTCAAAATTTTTGTGTTTCAGTTTATGAACTTGGTGACTTCTCTTTTTAAAAAATCTGTTATATAATAACTGTCTCTTAATGATAATGTGATAATTTCATTTACTAGTAACTCTAAATTACAGCCCTCACTATCTTCACTTGCGATGGAAATAAAAGTGTAGCCTGGGGATGTCAAATCTATCATGAAAACTTTCAAATATATGGTCAATTAACACAGAAACTTTCAAATATACGATCAACTTTAAGTTTTAATTACACATAAAAGATTTTGTGTGTCACTGACATACTGCTATTCACACTCCTATGCATTTATTTATCTACTAAATAAAACTATATTAAAAATCTAAACCTTTGTTCCAATGTATTTTTTTCTTCTAGGAAAGAAAGAGGAGTTCAAACTAAGATTCCGTTCACATAACAATCTAAAGAAAACATGTAACTATTCATTCTTCCATGGTAGCCTTTCGAACGTCTGTGTTTGGAAAATGCTTTTCCAGAATTTGAGCATTACCTTCTTTCCTAGCATACATTCTATCAAAGACAACTTCTTTAATTTGTAGTAACAGGATAGTGTTATCCTGAATTTGCTATTCATCAGAATATTGCATAATATAAATGATATATGATACTCAGAGTTTCTAAATTACAGTTAGAATTCCATTCTATCCTATTTTCTTTGAAAAGGCATATGCATGCGCTTTTTTTTTTCCTATTGATTTCATTCTCTCCAAGAAGACATAAAAGAAGTTGAGGTTATTATGTTTCACCTCTTTTAGCTGTTATGCTGGCTTCTTTTGCAACCAGAGAAATTTGGGTGATTGTGCCTTACTACAATTAGGTGAATAAATAAGCATCTTTACTATCCTAAGGCTCCTCATAAAAGTTTAAAATAAAAACTGTAGTATACTCATTAATATAGTGTTCAATGGAGAACTTCTGTAGAAAATATTACCAACATTTAATTAAGTAAAAATATAACCAAAAGAAGCAAGCACCAGTACTTCTCTGAAATTCAAGCAGTCGTTATAGTGAACACTGTCCATTGAATGTAATTTCTGTATAAACTAAGGTTTTATAATTGGTCACATGTTGTTTATTCATAAACAAGATGGAGACATCTCTCTCTCTCACTTAAACGTTCCATCTGATCCAGTAGGTATGTTTCTTCCATCCTGTGGATTTCTCCCTTTGTGGAGTGTCTCCCTCTTATGCATGATCTGAAGAGTTGCTAGCCTAATAACTCTGCAGTCTAATCAGCGTAGAAGAGAAAAAAGGTGATAGAAGAAGATTCACCCTCTGTTTATGGCCCTGACCCAGAAGTTGCCTATGTCACATTCGTTCACATTCCATTGGCTGGAACATCTCTCTATGGTCATAGCTAGCTAGAACAAAGGTCTGAAAATGTAGTCATTTCTTCTGTTTTCCCTCCTCCTCTGTCTTCTCTATTTTATCTTTTACTCTGTTACCGAGGAGAGGTGGCTGAAAAAAATTAGAGTGTTTACTACAATGAAATAGAATGGAAAATAATTATTGGGAGATAATGAAACAATCACTACTGTAGTCTTATTAAAAGCATATTAACTATTCTGTTCTGAAAAGCTGTATATATTGAATTTCCAGTAAATTTTCAATCAACTAAAATAAATGGATAACAAAGGAAAATATAAATATAAATGGAGACACATAAATTTTCCAGTGTATGAGTTTAAGAGGAATCACTTGCATGTTATTTTCTGAAAATTGATATCCAGTTATTTAGATGATTTGATATTTGAAGTGTTTATTTTATTGGATTCTTCTATAAGAAATCCCTTCTTATTCCAAGATAATAAAGATACTATTCCATTCTTTTTTCTTCTTAGTTTGATATTTAAGTCATCAATCCACCTATAATTTATTTTGGAGTATAAATTATGTACCTGTTTTTATGTTTTCTTCATATAGTGAGTAGCTTCTCTAAAATCTTCTGTAGATTTTTGGTTTAATTTCTGTCATATACATTTAATTGTCTTTTCTTTCATTCATTAAATACTTTTTTTCGTTAAATACTTATTAAGTACTGTTATATGTGGTGAGCATACAACAAGGGTTAAAATATCTGTTTTAAAATCACAAACACTTTAGGGAGGTCAACTTTTAAAAATATCAGATAATGAAAACATGATTCAAGTATTTCTGTACTTCATGTTTTATCAATTAGCTTACTTGCCTTTTCTTGTATATATAGTTATTGCTATACCTTTGCAGAGCAAAATGAAGAATATATAGGGCATTTACTTTCTTTTGTTTTCTTTTAAATTTTCTTGTTGATGTTTATTCTTTCGCATAAGGTATTCATTTTCACAAAATATGAAAATAAATATCAAAAACTAAGATGTGAGTTATACTAAATTTTAGTTTAGTGGGGAATATTTACAGATTTTTAAAAGTTAAGTTTTTCCATTTGTAAACGTGACATATCTCTTTATCTTGTTCACTTAAAATTGACAATATGGGCTCGGTGGCTCAAGCCTGAAATCCCAGCACTTTGGGAGGCCCGAGGCGGGCGGATCACGAGGTCAGGAGATCGAAACCATCCTAGCTAACACGGTGAAACCCCGTCTCTACTAAAAATACAAAAAATTAGTCGGGCGTGGTGGCGGGCGCCTGTAGTCCCAGCTACTCGGAGGCTGAGGCGGGAGAATGGCCTGAACCTGGGAGGCGGAGCTTGCAGTGAGCCGAGATGGAGATCGCGCCACTGCACTCCAGCCTGGGCGACACAGCGAGACTCCGTCTCAAAAAAAATAAAATAAAATAAAATAAAATTGACAATAGTTTAGAAATTTTATACAAACGGTCTCATTTTTTTAAGTTAATTAATTGCTGTCTAAAATCATTCCTATATATTCTAGTCATTATTTTGATGTGCCAAGACTATGTTATTTTTTAGAGATAATCTTATATCAGGCAAATTTTATAAAGTCTTTTATTAGTTCTAATGATTTCTTAACTCAAATGGAATATTCTAACTAAGTGAGTAGATATCATATTGTGTTGGTCAACCATTTAGGTAATGCGTTTTCTTTGAGACTTAGCAGTGCAAATGAAAGAAGATATAATGATTGTGTTTTTTATTGTGTTTCAGATGTTCAATTATGGCTTTCAGAATTTTCTAATATTTCTCCTATTAGTTTTGATAACTTATGGTTTCAAGTTGTTGTCTATTTTATTGAGTTTGTCAAATTTATAGGCAGAAATACTATCTTTCTGTTATTCTTTTGATGGCCGTTGGACATTTACAAATGCCTTTGATTATTTTCTAAGTTTTGGTAATTTGTATTTTCTCTCTTTTCAATTTGATTAGTCAGCCTAAAGGTTCAAAAATTTTATTATTCTTTTTAATGAAGCCAGTTTAGTTTTGTTGATTTTCTCTATTGACTGTCCACTTTGTATTTAATTAATTTCTGCTCTTGTTTTTTTTTTTTTTTTTTTTTTTTTTTTTTTTTTTTTTATTATTATTTACTTTTTTTGGGGGGGATGGAGTCTTGCTGTCATTGTCCAGGATGGAGTGCAATGGTTTGATCTCCACTCACTGCAACCTCTGCCTCCTGGGTTCAAGCAATTCTCCTGCCTCAACCTCCCAAGTATCTGCAATTACAGGCATCTGCTACCACGCCCAGCTACTTTTTTGTATTTTTAGTAGAGATGAGGTTTCACCATGTTGGCCAGGCTGGTCTTGAACTTCTGATCTCTGGTGATCTACCCGCCTCAGCCTCCCAAAGTGCTGGGATTACAGGCGTGAGCCACTGTGACCTGTCTCGTGTTTTCAATACTTTCTTTGTTTTATTCAGTTTGAGAATAATTTTCTCTTGCTTTTCTAAGATTTTTATGGGGGAGGTTTATATTACCAATTTTAGCCTTTTTTCTTATTTTCTAATATAAACATCTCAAAGTCATAAGTCTCCCTCTAGAAATGCTTTAGCTCCACCCCAGAGATTTTTATCAACAGATGGTCCTCAGATTACAATTGTTCTACTTAACAATTTTCCAACCCTACAATGGCAAGAAAACAATATGCATTCAGTAGATACTGTACTTGAAGTACCCATACAACCATTTTCTTTTCACTTTCACTATAGTATTCAATAAATTACATGAGATTTTGATAATTTATTATGAAATAGGCTTTGTGTTAAATGACTTTGTCCTACTGTGTGCTAATGTATGTATTATAAGCATGTTTAATATAGGCTAGACTAAGCTATGATGTTGAGTAGATTATGTGTATTAAATGCATTCCAACTTATGATGGGTTTATCAGGGTATAACCCTATCATAAGTCAAGGATCATCTAAACTGAGTTTTAATAATCATGTGATACAAATATGTTCTTATTTCTGGATTTAAATCTTATTCATCTACATATTATTTATACAAACATTTTTATATTTCTGAACATATCAATGCAGAATTTATATATTTCTATTGAATATTAATGTAATTCTGTGATTAGATAATAAATTATGTATATTTGATATTGTTTACATTTATTGAGATTTGTTTTATGGCCTATCACATTGTCTTCATTGGTAATTATTCCATGTTCCTTTACAAATGTGTTTGCATTTAGCATAATGATAGATACGGTTGTGAGATTTAGTTATAACATCTTGAGAGCTGTTTTTAATTTATCTCATCACTTCTTTGTTATTTTTTCTCTTATCTTGCCATATTTATACTATTTACTGGTATTCCACTTTATCATTGATTTGTTTGTTATAAATTTTTTTAGTTTTTGTTTTCTTAATGAATTCTCTAGGTTAGTGCTATCTATTAGATTATTTACTTGTATTCCATTTTATCATATATTTATTTATTATAAATATCTTTTTGGTTTTTGTTTTCTTAGTGAATTATGTAGGGTAGGGCTTTCTACTAGACCATTCAACCATGGTAGAAATGTTTCATATCACCTTTACCCAATTTAGTAGTCAGTAGCCACATGTGACCATTAAGCACATGTGCAACAGAGAAACTAAAATTATAATTTAATTTGTTAAATAATTTAAATTAAATTCACTTAGCTACATGTGGCTAATGGCTACCGTATAAATTGTGCAGCTCTAGGATATGCAATCACATCTTTTAACTTATTACAGTTTTCCACAAAATAATATCATAGCATTTGCATAGCATTTAAGAATACTGCAGTAGTATAACTCCATTTTCTCATGTTACATTTTTTGTGCTGTTATTTTAATATATTTTATTCTACATATCTTAAAATATATAATATATTGCTTTTTTTTGCTTTCAATATTCAATTATCTGGCCGGCACGATGGCTCATGCCTGTAACTCCAGCACTTTGGGAGGCCGAATCAAGCAGATGACTTGAGGTCAGAAGTTCAAAACCAGCCTGGCCAACATGGTGAAACTCCTTCTTTACTAAAAATACAGAAAACAGCCAGGAGTGGTGGCACATGCCTGTGATTCCAGCTACTCTGGAGGCTGACGTATGAGAATTGGTTGACCTGGGAGGAGGAGGTTGCTGTGAGCAGAGATTGTGCCACTGCACTCCAGCCTGGGTGACAAAGAGAGACTCTGTCTCAAAATATATATATGTTCAATTATGTGTTATAGAAATTAATGAAAGAAAGAAAAACATTCTTTATATTCACAGATAAATGACATTTCTATTCTTAAAGAATGTTCTCTATTAATTTAAATTATAATTACAAGTTTTCTTTTATTTTCACCCAATAATGTCAGCAGTGTGGGTTTGGTACACATTACAGGTACAAGTAATATAGGTAGATTAAATTTTAGTATAGCCTTGGAAACCTGAAAAGGCTTAATACATGGTTATTTAAGGAACGAAGATTCTAGACAGTGGGCATATTTAGAAAGAATATTTAGGAGAAGAATGTCCTAGGCAGAGGAAAAATCTAAGTCCTTTAGCCAGGAGCATGAGTGACCCTTTCAGGGAATAGAAAGGATGGCTGTTCTGCTAAAACCAAATGGATGAAGCAAAGTTAGGAGTGGAAGTCAAGGTACTGGGATCATTCAGGACCCTGTAGGCTTTTTAAAAACACTGGCTTTTATTCCAAGTAAAATAGGGAGCTGTTTCAGACATTTAAGAGCAGAGTGACATAAAACGATTTAAGTTTTAAAAGTACACATTTCTTGGAATAAACGACTCTGAGTAGAGGCCAGGAAATGATTAAGACAACAGATGTTTGTGGCATTGACAAAGGTGATGTCAGTAACATGGTGAGAAGTGGTTAGATTTTAGATATATGCTGCAGAATTTCCTGGTGGATTGTATGTGTCTTATGGAAATAGAGAGAAGTCACTGGAAGATGGTATATCCATCAATTAGTTGGGTAAGTCAGGAGTATAAGGAGTTTTGAGGAAATCAGGTGTGCAGTTTGGGACATATTAAATTTGAGAAGTCTACTTATATCTTGGTAAAGTTATCAAGTAAATAAATATCTGGAGTTTGGGAGAGAGATGTGGTCTGATGGTATGAATTTGAGGGTTCTCACCAAATAGAGGATATTTAGCTACTGGGATGAATTAGTTGCCGTGGAATTGAGTATAGATCAGAAAATCAAAAAATCAAAGGCTATTACCTGTGGACACTCTAATATTAAAACATTTTGATGAAAAAGTGGGAAGCAGCAAAGAGGTTTAAGGAGAGACCAGGGAGTAAGAGGACAACCGCAAACTGCCGCTGGGTCAAATGATGGCTGTCAGGTCAAGGACTGACAACAAACTGTTGGGTTTGGCAACAAAAGAGAGCATTGCTGAATTGGTGAAAGTCATTAGAGCAATTACAGAGAAGTGGTAAGGGTGAAACCTGGACTTAAGAGAGAATAGAAGAGATAGCGTGCTTCATAAAAGTGACAACTATTTCTAAGAATTTTGCTCTATTGGGGAAGAGATTTGGCTCTGAAATTCAAACGTACTTGATGAGAAAGATGCTGTTAAGGTTGTTTTTAAGTAGTGAAAAACCTAAGTATTTTGAATATTTATGATAATGTTTCTACTGGGAGCAAAAAAATGAAAAAAAATTAGTAATTGTTGGAGATATGTCTTCAGGTAGTGAAGAAGGAATTTGATGAATTTGATTTAATGTACAAGTGGTGTAATTTGGGGGAAGTTTAAAAGTCCACCCTTTAACTTCTCTCTTTAATTTGAATTCTGCATGTTTCATTGGGGTGGCATCTCAAGACAAAGATTTTCAATTGCTATAATTTCTCCCTGTTTGATTTCATCCCCACAGGGTATTACTGGCCCTTGGGGAATTTTCTTTTACTACTGATTCCCGAGAGATACTTTTTATATTTTATCACTGTTGTTTAAATCAGCTATCAGTATGTATATGAGGAGATGATTGGTCAAGAGATTGGGCTGATCCATTTGACTGGACCTAATAACTCTTGTTCACTGCCCCCTATCCAAGCAGGGCTCTGGTGGACCTTGCATTTTGTTCACGCTGTGACGTGGGTGGATTGTTTTATTTTGTTTATTTTTATCTGACTTGAAATAGAAATAGGATAATAATCATCTACACAGGGCAATGTAGAAAAAAATAAAATGAGCACATTAAGAAATTTCTCCTCATGCCTATCATGAGCCTTCTAAATCAGCCTCACTTTAGGATAACTGCAACTTAAGTCACTAGCAATTTATCGGTCTTTTATGCTTATTATTTGGATTCTTCAACCTTCTTATAACTTCTGAGACACCTCTGGTGCTGTTATGGAGAGATCAGCCATAGCCTATGTTGTTTCATCATCTTGTTTCATTACAAATATTTTAATAATCAAAGAGGAATCTTTACATTCTTTACATTTTTAGCCATCACATTCAGATATTAATAATCAGTTATATTTCCCTTATTAAATATAACAAAGCAAAATCTTATTGCAATTTAATTTGAATTTATAGTAACAAATAATTCTTGAAATGCAATAACTTTACCCCATTTGTTTCATTCAGTGTGACACAAGTGCTGTTCAGATGCAAATACACAGTCTTAAACCTTTGAGAAGTATGCAGCCATCCAGACAACCATTTTTACATGTGTTATAGTGAACATCTTTAATGAAAATGCTAGCTTTTTGGAGTACTGCAAATTCCTTTTCTTGTAAAATTCTTTGTTAAATTATAGTGCTTCTGAGGGATACAACTTTGAAATTATTTTCTTGGAACTTGAGCTCAGCTGAATGATGAAGAATTGATTACTGAGTATAACTGTTCAAACTAGATTTTTGATGCTTTCATTTGGGTACTGTGAAACCAAACAAACAAAAAGTTGTGAAGCAGTGTGCCAAAATTAAGGGAAATGTGATGAGACCCCTCCCACAATTCCTCCCTAGAGATGCACAGAGACACTTACAGTGTAGCCATCACAGCAATAAAACATTCTGCATTCCCTTTCTTACACTATGCTAGCCATTGTTGGAGGTGTTCCTCCACCATGGTAACTGTTGCCATGGAGACCACCAGCATTACTGATGGAATCTCCACCTGCCAAGCACCATTTCTCCAGTGTGAACCCTCTTAGAAGCTCACTTCTGAGGGAGGAGAAATTGCCTGGTCATCATTGTAAACTTTTTTAGGGAACTTTAAAGAGAATAGGGCTAGATTATCCTGGAACCTAAGACCTTGATTCGTAGATTCCAGCTATTTTACATTGGTTTGTTATCAGGAGCTTTTGATGTGTATTTTAAATTCTATGTCCATGCTTCAGATAAGACCAAGTAAATCTCATCTTCCTGGTGTCAGTTTAAGAATTGTTTTTATTTATTTACCTTGTAAATCCGTATATTGGTTTGGAGTACCTAAGTGAAATGAACAACTAAATGACATTGGTTACATTAAAAACTTTCGAGAACTCTGCTTCTTAAACCTTAAACTATCTAGCCCTTGTGAGGTATCAGTTTTCCCCATTCATCGCAAACTAAAACTTCCATAAAATACAATGAAAAAATGACCAGAAAATGAAACAAATAAAAGGCACAAAATATAAATCACATTTTCATTATAAGATTAAGTAGATATGAAATTACTCTGACAAGTTGTTCTAAAGTTTTTAAAAATGTTACTCTCAGTTACTGCACTATCTCCATTTAGACTGTTAAACATCAGTTTAGGGATGAAAACTGGCCCCCTGCCTTCATTTTGAGTAGTCCTAAAGTATAAGTTTGCTCATCCATCAAGTGCATAAAATACTACCTATACCTCTTTATTCAGAGGGTCAAGAGAGAGAATAAGTTAGAGAGAAACTCAAAACCATTGATTTTAAGATAAATGTAAGAATTTATCTTTACATTTATTTAGTAGTTAATGTAATACCATGTAATGAGACCAAAACTGTTTTGAAACATAAACTAAAACAAAACGTTCAGAGAGTGTACTGGTGCATTTTCTTTGTCTGTGTAAATAATCTTCAGTGTTTTTTTCCTCAAACTGTCAGATGTCACACTGGAATTCTGCCATCAACATGTGACACTCAGCCAGCTAGTGGTGACAATCCAAGGTGTTAACCACAAAGCTGACCTGACTAGCATAACAATGTTGGCTTCACAGTATGCTTTCTAAGAAGAAAGAACAGAATTATCCCAAATTGTTTTGGTACATCATCTATAGTACACTGAATGGGAGGCAGGGAAATATAATTTTTAAGTGATTCTTTCCTGAAAGAAGGAAACAAATTTCTTTTCACATAAGAGGGAAAGAGATCTGTTATTAATGAAAGACTAACACAGGAAAATGCTGAAATCATTTTTCATTCTGGATGAAAATGCACTTGAGAAAGCTTTGCAAATGAAAGAAACCTTCAGAAAGCTGAAATAGGCTGGGTGTGGTAGCTCATGACAGTAATCCCATCACTTTAGGACGCTGAGACTGGTGCATCATTTGAGGTCAGGAGTTCGAGACAAGCCTGGCCAACATGGTGAAACCCTGCCTCTACTAAAAATACAAAAATTAGCCAGGTGTGGTGGTGCACACCTGTAATCCCAGCTACTTGGGAGGCTGAGAAATGAGAATCACTTGAATCTGGGAGTCGGAGGTTGCAGTGAGCCGAGATCCTACCTCTGCAGTCCAGCTTGGGCTCCAGAGTGAGATTCCATCTCAAAAAAAAAAAGCTGAAATATAGGTAGTGGTTTAATTAATTAATGAATTAACTTTTTTTGAGACAAGACCTTGCTTTGTGACCCAGGCTGGAGTACACTGGCATGATCATAGCTTCTTGTAGACTTGAACTCCTAGGCTCAAGTGATCCTGCCTCATCCTCCCGAGTAGCTGAGATAGTTCTGTGTCACCAGGCTGGGCTTAATTTTTGATATTCAAGTATTCTAAAATCAAAATAAAATAAAATAATTTTAAATAAACTTAGTTGTTTTTGCATTTGAAAAAATTACCTAGAAATTCAAAAGATTTCCTTTAGCTTAAAATTTATATAGTTAAAGGCACCTAAAGTTGCACTAAATCAGAATTATAAATTGCTGTATGAATCTTTTGATATGAAACTTAAAGGTTTTTTCTGAAATTCAATAAATTAAAATAAATTTTAGGAATTTTGGTGAAAATAATGAGGCATAAGTAAATAATTCAAAGTTCCCTTTATTATTTTTAACTTTAAAATTTTAGATTCAAGAGGTACATGTGCTTGTTATATGGTATATTACATACTGGTGAAAATTGGCCTTCTAATATCCCATTATCCAGATAATTAACATTGTACCCAATATGTAATTTTCAACCCTCTCCCCTCTCCCGCCCTTTTGGAGTCCCCAGTATCTATTTTCATTATCATGTCCATATGTAGACATTCTCTAGCTCCTACTTATAGCCCCTACTTATAAGTGAGAACATGTAGTATTTGGTTTTCTATTTTTGAGTTTGTTCCCTTAGGTTAATGGTCTCCAGCTCTATCCATGTTGCTGCAAAGGACATAATTTTATTCTTTTTATGGCTGTGTGGTATTCTTAGTGTGTGTATACACACATATATGCATATATACACATTGTATATATGTGTGTGTGTGTATATATGTGTGATATCACATGTGATATATATAGAGAGATATGACATTTTCTTTTTCTAATTAACTGTTGATGGACACTTAGGTTGATTCCATGACTTTGCTATTGTGAATAGTACTGCGATGAATATATGAGTACAGGCATCCTTTGATATAATGATGTCTTTGAGTAAATGATTTTCCTTTGAGTAAAAGGAGAAGAAATCATATCAAAAGGGCACCTAGCATTTCTGGGTTGAATGGCAGATCTATTTTTATTCTTTGAGAAATCACTACACTATTTTCCATAAAAGTGGAACAAATTTACATTCCCACCAACAATGTATGAGCGTTCCCTTTTCTCTGCATCCATGCCAACATCTATTGTTCTTTCACTGTTTAGTAAAAACTTTTTTGACTGGTGTAAGATGATAGCTCATTGTGCCTTTAATTTGTATTTCTCTGATGATTAGCAATGTTGAGCATCTTTTTTTAGTGTGTTTGTTGGCTGCTGCTTACATTTCTTCTTTAGAGAAATATCTATTTAGGTATTTTGCGCTGCTTTTAATGGAGTTGTTTGCTTTTTTCTCGTTGAGTTGTTTTCCTTCCTTATAGATTCTGGATATTAGTCCTTTGTCAGAGGCACAATTTAGAAATATTTTCTCCCATTCTGTAGGTTGTTTATTCTGCTGATTATTTATTTTGCTGTGCAGAAGCTTTTTAGTTTAACTTCCAATTGCCTGTTTTGTTTTTGTTGCATTTGCTTTTGGGGTTTAGGAATCATAAATTCCTTGCCTAGGCCAATGAACAGAAGAATGTTTCCTAGGTTTTCTTCTAGGAATTTTATAGTTTCAGGTCTTACATTTAAGTTTTTTAATGCATCTTGAGTTAATTTTTGTACATGGTGAAAAACAAGGGTTGTTTCATTCTTTTGCACATGGCTATCTAATTTTCCTGGTGCCATTTATTGAATAGGGTGTCCTTGACCCATTGTTTATTTTTTGTCAATTTTATTGCAGATCAGTTAGTTACAGGTAAATGGATACACAGATCAATGTAATTGAACAGAATTATTTTTAATCTGAAGGAAAACCTGACATTTCTCATCAGGAATGAATGTGTCAAAATCAATATGTACATGTTAATGAAGTAAAAGTGTTCAGAGAGAAAATTTCACTGTTTTTATTAACATGGAATAAAGAACTGTCACATTGAAGCAAATAGTCTTACATAAAATATAATATACATAAGAAAAATGGAGAGGAAAGATCTGATGACAATGAGAATAAGAGCACACATGTATGGAAAATACAATGGAAGTTGTTCCCCAAAAGACCACCAGGATGACTAAATCGTAGGAAAGTGAACTTTATTGTGATATAGGTTTGCAAGTCTGGAAGAAAAAGTTTCCACTGTGCACAATAGGCATTCTCTCTTTGAAGAATGGAAAGAAAATTTGGGCTTTATGTCTCACAGGACCTGTATCATATATTTTCAGAAGGTTTGGGGGAAAAGCTATACATATTTATGAGAGGAGCAGTGTGCATGCATAATGGATAAACATGTATGTAACATACATCTCATTTTCACTATAGACTTGGTTTAGCAATAAAATGACGTGGAATATGGCTTTTTACATCAGAAGGTGAACTATAAAATACAATGATGGTTTGTGTGCAGCCTCTATAAACTGGCTGACACTGGCGTAAGGTCCAAATTATTTATCAGGGAAGAATATTTGCAGGGTCAATTTTCTGTCAAATCAGAGTTTTAGTGGTCCAGGTTGTAAATCACAGTTACGATAATTTGTCTGATCTCTCCTATTGTTAGGGAGTTTAGTGAGAATTTAGAAATTTGCCATGCCTGTGAGGCCTTGAACCTTTGACCCATAGGTAACTTTTTTTTAACCTTAGTGTCTATCTTAGCTGATAAAGGTCTCCCATATCACAAGAAACTAACAGTACAAACATTTAAGAATTATTTTTTTCCTAGGGACCAAATGTTTGTGTCTCCCCAAAATTTACATGTTAATATGTTAGCTCTTTAATGTGATGGTGTCAGAAGATGGGAGCTTTGGGAGATAATTAGGTCATTAAAAATACAATCTTTCATGAAAGAGAATAGTGCCCTTGTAAAGGAGACCCAAGGGAGCTCCCCTATTCCTTGCCTTCTGCCATGTGGGAACACAGATAGAATATGGTCGTCTATGAACCAGGAAGTTGGCCCTTACCAGAACTCGACCACAATGGCATCCTGATCTTAAACTTCCAGCCTCCAAAATTGTGAGAAATAAATTTCTGTTGTTAGAAGCCATGCAGTCTAAGGTATTTTGTTGTAGCAGCACAAATTGACTAAGATAATATTAAACTTCTACTTATGGTCTACTTTTAGCAACCCAAAACTCAAAAGCAATCTATTAAAAAAGTGATTTTTAGTTGAACATTGTTTCTGTTCCGATATACCATTAATAGTTTGATTGGATGTTAATTCCTTTAACTTATATTTCATAAGCTAAAATAAGTTTAGCACAAATTTTTTTGCATGAATAAAGCAATGCTTATTGAAAGCTTGCTTTCCATAAGACTTGATATCAGCCCTTTCATTCTCAAATGTGAGATACTGCCACACTGGATAATGAAGAGAAAGGAGCTTTGAAATTCATTATTTCACACTATCAAAAATTGCATTTAACTTCTGCATTACCCCATGACTAATGCATCTGAGAAGGCCTTTATGTACTGGAGAGTTTAATATTAGTCTTTTTACTACCTGATATTTGTAGCTAAAAATTTTTTTCCAAGTAGAATTTTTTGGAGATATATATCAACTGATAGAAGTATGCCAAGTTGCTGACCTTCTGAAATTGTAAGACAGGCCTTAACAAAATATCTTAACAATATTGTTTAATTCAACACTAAATAAATTAATTAATTTAAAATATTGAACTTTTAAATAAATATATAGGTATGATATATTATTATATTACATATAATACACTATATTTTATATACTATTTATTATTGTATATGTAATAACAATTTCAACCATTGCTCTTCAAATGAAACCAATAGACTTTTGAAAGCATTAAAAATGTATCATAAAGTTGAAATACATGTGTCAACATTCTAGGTAATGTAGTTTTAGGCATTTTAACATTTGACACAATACAAAACAGAAACAAGACTTAATGGAATAAGATTCTTTAGAATATCTTTCTAATCTGAGTTAAAGTCATCAAAGAAGATGCCCCTGCATCTAATCTCTCAGTGTAACAGCACTTGAAAGATACTTTAATTCAGAATTTTATGAACTCAGGATGTTTAAAGTAAAATAACTAAATCATTGTTTTGCAATTTCTGTTATGTTATTTTTAATACAGAATTTACTTAAAATAAATGCATATAGTATTTCTAAGACCTTTCAATACCTTCCATCTTTAGAGAAATATTGAAAATGTGACTAACTGAAAAGTTCATTTTATTTTCTATTTTTCTTTTTGTTTGTTTTGTTTAGCGGCTGCTTACTTTTCTTATGTTCTGCACAACTGTCAAGCAAAATGAGGTTTTTAGTTTTTTTATTATCAAGTCCACCTTCTAGATTTCTGTTGACCCATGTGTCAAAGTTTAGTATATTTTTTATCATTTGTATGAACAGAGCAAGTTTGATTTTGTCAATGAACCTGACAAAATGCCAAACATTATTTATTTATTCATAAAGAATGACTTTTCCTTCATTCATATTACTGTGTACCTGTCTCTAATCTCAGTTCTATGATTACATATATAAGGTGATTTCTTTCATAACATTGAGTATATTTTCTTCTACTTCTTTCTGTAAGAAGAATAGCTTCCTGATTGGGGAAGGTAACTTTTTTTTGGCAGAAATACAAGATTCAGAAACATTCTATGTCACAACATTAATCATTCTTCAATTAAAAAATTAGTAATTTATTTTGGATGTTGTAGTTCATAATTGTTCATCATCAACCACTTCATACTTAAATTTCTGTTTGCTACATGTATTAGGCCACATTTGAATTGCTATAAAGAAATAGCTGAGGCTGGTTAATTTATTTAAAAAGGAGGTTTAATTGGCTCATGGTTCTGTAGGCTGTACAGGAAGCATTGCGCTAGCATCTGCTTGACTTCTGATAATGCCTCAGGGAGTTTTTGCTTTCAAGATAGAAGGCAAAGAGGAACAGGCATGTCACATAGCAAGAGAGAGAGAGTAAGAGACAGAATTGTAAACAATCAATCTCACATGAACTAATTACCATGGGGAGGGCACCAAGCCATTCATGAGGGGTGGGCCCCTATGACTCAAACACCTCCCACCAGGCCCCACCTCCAACACTGGAGATTACATTTCCCCATAAAATTTGGAGAGGACAAACATCCAAACTATATTATTCCGCCATATCCCCCTGAATCTCATGATCTTCTCACCTTGCAAAATACAATCATGCCTTCCCAACAGTTCCTGAAAGTCTTAACTCATCCCAGCATCACTCAAAAGTACCTGACAGAGCAAAAGCGTCACCATCTTGGACAAGTCCCTCATTCTAAAGTTCACCTTAATAAAAAAACTGCCTAAATCCAAAGGGCAGTAGCCTAATGGCTAAGATCAGCATGACCATTAACCAAAAATAACATCTCCAACCAGAAACGTTCCAAACTCCTCCCCGACCAGAGACATGCTAGCCCCGAGATATGCCCCTCCAGCCGTGAAGATGCTAGCCCGAGACACCCCCTATCCAAGCCCCTCTCCAGGCCAGAAGGATGTCTGCCCCAAGACAACCTCCCCTCCTCCCAGAAAGATTCCAACCCCACCCTAAAGTTCTCCACACACATAAACATTCCAAGCTTCTGATAAACCCTCTCCCCCTAAAATTAATATATACTCTTAGTCTGTAAAAGAAAGTGCTCCTGACCAAAATCAGCCAGAAGCACCTCTCAGGTTTTATCTAAAGAAAACCTGTCTTTAATCGCCAGCTGCATTTCATGTTTATTTTCTCTTTCTTTAAGTCTTACAGTACAAAGTTCAAAGTCATCTGACCATCAAGTCAAGTTACTTCTGCCTGTGAGCATGTAAAATAAAAAACAAGTTATTTACTTCCAAGATACAATAGTGATTACATCTTGTTACAAGCATTGGGTAACCATTTCCATTCCAAAAGGGAATATTGGACAGAAGGGAGGGATAATAGGCCCTACACACGTCTGAAACCCAGCAGGGCAGACATTAAATGTTAAAGTTCCAGAATAATCTCCTTTGACTCCAAGTCCCACATCAAGGGCACACTGGTGTGAAGGGGTGGGCTCCCAAGGCCCATGGGCAGCTCTGCCTCTAAGGCTTTGCATGGTGTAGCCCCTGCCCTGGCCTGTTCTTATTGGTTGGAGTTGAGTGCCTGTGGTTTTTCCAGGCTTAGGGTGCAAGCTGCCAGTGGCTCTACCCTTCTTGGGTCTGGTGTGTAGTAGCTATCTTCCTCCAGCTCCACTAGCAGTATCCTGGTGGGGACTCTCTGTGGGGGCTCCAAACCCTCATTTTCCCTAGGCACTGCCCTGGAAAAAATTATCTGTGGGAGCTCCATCCTTATGGCAGGCTTCTCCTCAGGCACCCAGGCTTTTCCATACTTCTTCTGAAATCTAGGGAGAAGCTGCCAAGGCTTCTTCACTTTCACATTCTGCACACCTTCAGGCGTAACACCGCGTGAAAACTGCCAAGGTTTCCAGTGGCTTGGCTCTGTAAAGCAGCAGCCTGAGCTGTACCCGAGGACCTCTGAACCATGGCTGGAGTTGGAGTGTCTGGAATGTGAGGAGCAGTGCGCTGATTCTAAGCAAGCAGTGGTGCCCTGGGCCTGGCGCTTGAAACCATTCTTTCTTCCTAGGCTTCTGGGCCTATGATGGGAGGGGCTGCATCAATGATCTCTGATGAAAAATCCGAAATGCCTGTAGGTTTTTCTCCATTGTCTTAAGTGTTAGCACTTGGCTCCCTTTTAGTCATGCTAATTTCTCTAGCAAGTGGTTGCTGCACAGCCTGCCTGTGTTTCTCTCCTGAAAATGCTTTTTTTTCCCTGCCACATAACTCTGCTGCAAAGTTTCTCAAACACTTAAGCTCTATTTCTCCTTTAAACATAAGTTCTAACTTTAAGTTCTTTATTTGCTGTCATATCTGATTGTGGCCTATTAGAAGTAGCCAGATAGCATCTTGAATGCTTTGCTGCTAAGAAATTTCTTTAGCCAGATACCCTAGGTCATCAATTTTAAGTTCAAACTTCCACAAGTTCCCTAGGGAACAAATACAATGCAGCCAAATTCTTTGCAAGGGCATAATGAGAGTGACCTTTATCCCAGTTCCCCGATAACTTTCTTATTTCCATCTGACACCTCATCAGTCTACCATTCACTGTCCATATTTCTGTCAACATTTTGACCACAACCATGTATTTATTCACTAAGAACTTTCCCTCATCCTTCTGTTTTCTTCTGATCCCTCAAAATTCTTCCAACCTCTACCTGTTACCCAGTTCCAAAGCCACATCTACACCTTTAGGTATCTGTATAGCAACACTGAGCTTACTGGTAGCAATTTTCTGTATTAGGATACTTTATTGCTGTGAAGAAATATTTCAGGCTGGGTAATTTATAAGGAAAGAAGGTCTAATTGGCTTGTGGTTCTACAGGCTATACAGGAAGAATGGTATCTGCATCTGCTCAGCTTCTGATGAGTCCTCAGGGAGTTTTACTTATGGCAGAAGGAAGCAGGCCTGTCAAATGGCAAGAGAGGAGCAAGAGAGGGAGAGGGAGGTGCCAGGATACTTTTTAAACAACTAGATCTGGCATGAATTCATTACTGCGGGAAGGACAAGCCATTCATGAAGGAATCTACCCCAATGACCCAAACACCTCATAGCAGGCCCTCCCTCCAACATTGGGGATGACATTTCAACATGATATTTGGAGGGGACAGACATCCAAGCTATATCAGTACAATATGATGAAAATCATGATGCGGAAACATTTATTTAAATGTATGCTTAACTATTGAAAAATGTATTACATATCAATTATATTGCTAAGTATTTAACTTGTTACTAGTACACTTCCCATTTTATTTAGATTGGCATATTAATTTCCCTATTATCAAAATATTATGAAGTTCAGGGATTTATTATTAAGGGGTCATAAAGTAAGCATATTTGTTTTTGTTGCTGCTGTAATCAATTTTCACAAACTTTTGTAACTTAAAATAACATGTATTTATTTTATTACAGTTTCACAGGTAAGAAGCAGTGTTGCAGAGAGACTTGCTGGACTGTCCACTTAGAGCCTCACAAAATTGTGTTTCCTTCTGAAAGCCCTACTACCAAATCTGCTTTGTTTCTATTGTTGGCCAGATTCAGTTCCATCTTAGGTTCCATTTCCTTGATGATTGCCAGCTGGAGCCTTTCTTAGAATCTTAAGACATTTTTGCCGCATCCATTTTAAAATCAGTAATACTGGATTGACTCTTTCTCACTCCAAATTTCTTTGACTTTTCTTTCTGCTACATCTCTCTGACTCCAGTCAAGAAAGTTATCTGCTTTTGAGAACCCATTTGATTAGTTTGGGCCAGCATGAGTGATGGATAATCCAGGATAATCTCCTCATTTTAAAGTCTATACATTTAATTATATTTTCCAAGATTCCAGGGATTAGCTATAGATTTTTTTCTGGAGTCATTCTGCCTACCAGAATTAGTACATAACCTAGCTGGAATTTTATCTTGCTTTCTGATCAAAAAGCACTGGCCTCTCTAGGAAGGGAATACTTTCTGAAATTTTAGGAGTCATCTAGTTTTGCTCATTATCATGAGGAAATTAATCCTTCACCTTAAATTTCTGGAACTGAGAAGAGCAGCAATATTGCAAAATGACTTTGGGGCTAACTACATTTATCTACCTTTCACTCTCCTTGGCTCACTTTTGTGTTTCAAGCAAATTACCCTGGCACTGAGAAAGTACAAGAAGCCAATTGGACAAATATGAGGGAGGGAAAAAAGATGAAAATGGAAACAGAGATCAGATTTTATGATTTCTCACAACCTTTGATTTAGAATTTTTTTTTTTTTTTTTAGCTTAAGAGCATTATTTTCTCACTATGGATAAAGATAATTCACAATAGAGATAGTTACCAGTCTACGGCTGGTTTCACAGTCATAATCATTATACATAAATTTAGTGAAGTAGGGTTGGGTTTCAAGTTCCATTATCCCAGAATGGATATAGTAAAGCAGTAGCCCCAACGTGGAAATTCATTTCAATCATTTTTAAGTGCTACCCCTTACCACCTATAGCTAAGATGAAGGTTAGTTTTTTCTATTTAACTTCAAATCAGGGATACTTACTTTCTTTCCTTCGTTGGTCTCTTTTTTTTTCTGAGACATGATCATAGGAAGAATGGCTTAATTATTATTTTTTCAAAAAGAATTGTTATGCCCAGACCGTTTATTCCCCAAAGAAGACCACCAGAGTCCAGAGTCAAAGCCAAGCGGCAAGGATCTTTACTGCAAGTTCGAACTTGGTCCCTCCGCTTCACAGCTCACAAGAGGGCCCCGAACGATGCGTAAACTCGCTTTTTATAGCCTGATGTAAATAAGATATGTAAAGTTACAGAGGAACAAGGGAGCTCTTTTAGTTACAGCATTACAATTGGTTAACATTTTAAGTTATATATTTAGCAGTTTTTTATTGGTTCCCGCGCTTTTAGTAAAACCACATGGCTGTGACCTTATCGGGGGCTCTCCAGGTGGTGTTTTCTAAAGTTGAGATATATGGTTGTCTCTGAGTCGAAAAATGTGTTTGTACTGGGCTCAGGAAGTTGAGAGATATATGGTTTATCTCTTTCAGAATATGGGGCCCAATGTTCAACAGATTAATAATTAGAATATGTGATACGGTTTGGATTTGTGTCCCCACCCAAATCTCATGTTGAATTGTAACCCCCAGTGTTGGGGATTGGTGGGAAGTGATTGGATCATGGGGGTGAATTTCCCCTTGCTATCCTTGTGATAGTGAGTTCTTATGAGATCTGGTTGTTTAAAAGTGTGTAGCACCTCCCCCTTCTCTCTCATCCTCCTGCTCCAGCCATGTAAGTCCTACCTCCTTCCTCTTTTCCTTCTGCCATGATTGTAAGTTTTCTGATGCCTCCCAGTCATGCTTCCTGTCAGCCTGTGGAACCCTCAGCAAATTAAACCTCTTTTCTGTATAAATTACTCAGCCTCAGGTAGTTCATTACAGCAATGTGAGAACAGACTAACACAATATGCTTTAGTAGAATCTTTTTAATCAATAGAAAAATATATTTTGTTTATTACATGTGTAAAACAAAACATATACACTATCTATCCCCTTATTACTTATATATCTATTGTTTATCTTTTACACATAGGAAATACTATAGCAATGTTTGACAGAGACAAATTTCAATTTATAGCAGAGTTACTTTTTTTATGGTTAAACTTTCAAATTTAGATGAACTTTAAAACTATTAAGATACAAAATGCAGCTTTCAATCTATAACATAATCACAAAGCCAGCACTAAAACACACATTATCACATACAGAAATTAACTAGAGAAAACTATACTTTTAAAAGTTGTGTTTTAATTGACAAAAAATTGTACATATTTGTGGTGTACAATTTGATGTTTCAATACGTGTATACATTTTGTAACTACCAAATCAAGATAATTAGCATATTCATCACCTTAAACATTTGAAACAAAATAACTTTTTTAATAAAACCATATTGCAAAATTTCTGTTCCAAATCTAGCTATATCACTTTTATAACATATGAATAATCTTAGTAATTCAATAAAAAGAAAGTATAAAAGAGATCTAAATTACTTTCAAATCCAAGTATACATAGCAAAAATGTGGAAAATACACACTATTCAAACAGTAAGCATAAAAGAGCTAGAGTATATTTATGACAGACAATGAATTTTAAAATGTGAAATTTTAGTTTAAAAAGAGAAAATTATTAATGGTAAATGAATACATATTGAAGGATGATATAACATTTATAAATGCATATGCAACTAATTACAGAGTGCCAAAATTCTTGAAGTAAACCTCGTAGACTAGAAAAGAGAATTACAAATAATTATAAACTCATATTTCAGTAGCTTTATTTTGTAAGTAAAAGAACAAGAAAATGATGTATTTCTAAGAACATAAAAGATTAGAGCAACATTTATAATAAACTGACCTAATTAACAACCATAAAATATTCTATCTAACAACTTCAGAATACATATTTGTTCAGGTGAGTGTGGTCCATTAACAAATATAAACCACATGCTGTCATAAAATAAGTTCTATTAAATTTGAAGGATTTAAATTTTATGATATCTGACCACAATGGATTTGAATTACAAGTTAATAACAGGAAGAAATTTAGGAAATCCACAGATATATGGAAATTAAAATATTTATTAAAAAAACCATATGTAAAAAACAGAAGAAATTAGAAAAATATGTTGAATTAAGTAGGTAAAGACAACTTGGAAACTTACAGCATTTAATGTTTTTATTATGAATAACAGTTACTTGAAGTCAGTACTCTAAGCTTCATCATAAAAATTTGAAGAAAGAAGAACAAATTAAACCCTTAGATAAGCAGATAGAAGAAAGGAAACAGTAAAGATCAAGTTAGAAATGGATAAAAAAGGAAAAGCAGCAATCAATAAGACAAACACCAGTGAAACTCAAAATGGTTCTTTAAGAAATATCCATAAATTAAATCAAAGTTTAACTAAATGATCAGTTATTTTACTGATATCAGAATAAAAGCAAGGACCTCAGTACACAGCCAATGGCCATTAGTTGGTAAAGAAATATGGTAAAAAAGAAAGCTTTTATGTTAATTAACATCGCAACAACGGCTTCAAGAAGAGAGAGAAGACATAAATAGTCCTATATCACTTGAATCAATTTATTTATTCAACTCAAAAGCACCCCACAAAGTAAAATCTAGTTCTAACTATATCACTGGTGAATTTTTCAAATCTTATATATATGAATTTTTTCCAATCTTCCCTAATTACTATTTTCAAATATTAATGGAGAAAGAAGCTTCTCAGCTTAAGAGAAAAATGTTACCCTGATATCAAAGCCAGTGAATGACATCACACAAAAGAAAATACAGTCCAATATCTTTCATGAAGATGAAAATCATTAACAAAATACTAGACAATAAAATTCATTCATACGTACAAAAGAAAAATAGAACATAATCAAGTGGCATAGAGTAACATTTGGGGAGGAGAAATGTTCTAAAAGCAAATTTTGGTAGTGGTGCATCACTGTACACATTTGCAAAATACACAGGACTGTTTCCTTAGAATATATGGTTTTGGTTTTATATAAATTGAACTTTAAACTAATAAAAATCTTTATAATTACCTAATCAGTAATTATGATATTTTTATTTATATGTTTTATATATCTTTGAGACCAGATCTTGCTCTGTCGCTCAGGCTGGAGTGCAGTGGGGTGATTATAGTTCACTACAGCCTTGAACTCCTAGGCACACGCAATGGTCCCACCTTAGCCTCCCAAATAGCTAAGACGACAGGTGCATGCCACCATGCCAAGGTAATTTTAATTTTTTTTTTTTTTTTTTTTGGTAGAGATGAGGGTCTCACTATACTGCTCAGGCTGATCTCAAACTCCTGGCCTCAAGTGATCTTTCCCTCTTGGCATCCCAAAGCACTGAGGTTACAGGTGTGAGCCACAGTGCCCTGCCCTAATAATTTAAATAGTTTTGAACTTATCATTTTCTTGAGAATTGTGGTTAATACCCAGGATGCTTAATGTCATAATTTACCCAACCTTATAAAAGGTACAACTTGTATAACATAGTAATATACACATTTGTCATTTAATGAAACAGATACTTCAATTAAAAGAAATGATTTTTTCAGCCAAAGCAAAATAAAAGATAGGCTGATAACAAGCAAATAACTTATAAGACACAGAAAGATTAAAAATAAAAGAATGATGAGGTAGATTATAATATTTTAGCAAATATTTCTTCTCCTTTCCCTTAAGCTTTATGATGTTATACTTCTTATCTCTATGATGTTGATCTTGCCATATTAGTTGTCAACACAATGTGCATGAATATAACTTTTGCTCCATCCAAGCAGTGCCTTTAAATACTTTTGATAAATTTAAGCACATTTCAGGCAAAGCAAGTTTTAAGCTATAATTATTAGAGACAAAAATAGGTAATTTACAATGATTAGAGTACCATTACACAGAAAGTCATAAAATTCTAGATTTGTAAAATGTAATAACATTGTTTCACTAGATATGAACACATTCAGCAAAGTTCAAATCTAGGCCTACTGTACACTCATAATGGACAATATCAGCACTCACCATTCAATTAATGATTGAAAGAGGAGGAAATTTTAAATAAAGATATAAAAATTGTCACAAATTTGATTAAGAATATTTATGTCATTGATATAGATTAATAAAAGAGAGCATTCAGCAATGAACAAATACATTTTTCTTTCATCTAGTCAATGATCGTCTAATAAAATTGATCTTTTCTGGATCACAAAGTAGGACCTGGCATTTCTCAAAGCATGTACATAATTCAGAGTAGATTTTCTGACTACAGTTGAAATCAATAGTACATAACTAACAAGAACAATGATAAGTAAATACTCAGTTTCAGTTAAAATATACACTCTTAAATAGCTCATTAGTCAAAGTAGAAATACAATGGAAATTAGAACATTTTAAAACTGAATAAAAATAAAAGATGCACAGACGTGGGAAATATGATTAAAACTGTTAATGGAATGGTTAGAGAGAAAATTATGATCTTAAGTGGATATATTAGAGGTAGGATGAATGAATATTCATCTCAAGATATTAGAACACAAATAGTATGTTAAACCAAAGAAATAAGAATAAAGAACACGCTGAAGATAAAAGCATAAAAAATGAAAAAATTAAACTATGTTGAAATAAACCAACAAAGCTAGAAGCAGTTCTTTGAAACAGTAAAATGTTTGTACCGCTAATATGAGTAAAGGAAAAATATAGACAAAATATGCACTAACGGTGTTATGAAAAGAGGGGCTCATCATTACAAATCATTCAGATATTAAGAATATATTAAGGTATACCATTAACAACTTTATGTCAACTAATTTGACAATGATTGAAATGGACAACTTCCTGGAAACATACAAATTACCAAAAGTGACCAAATATGAAACTAAAATCTAATCACTATTAAATATATTAATTGGATTTATAATGAATATATTTACTCATATAAACTTCCAGAATCAAATAAATTTAATTACTGAAGAATCCAAAATATTCTAGGAAAAAAATTACAACAAAGCTTTGAACAACTCTTCCAGATATTCAAAACAAAGAACACTACAAACTTGTTTAATGATGCCAGTATAAAACTTAACAAGGAAGCATTATAATAGAAGGGAGATTACAGTACAATATCTCTCATTATTATAAATGCAAAAAAAAAAAAACAAGATTAACCAAATCCAGTAATATATGAAAGTACAATGCATCATATAAAGTTGGATTCATCCTTGAAGTGTAAAGTTGGTTTATATATAATTCAACACATTATTAATCCTATCACTTTGGGAGGCTGAGGTAGGAGTATTACTTGAGACTAAGTGTTTGAGACCAGCCTGGGCAACATAGTAAGATCCCCATCTCTACCAAAACAATTAGCTACTCAATAGGCTGATATGGGAAGATTACTTGAGCCCAGGAATTTAAGGCTGCATGGGCTATGATGGGCTATTTAAGGCTGCATGGGCTATGATGTTGCCACCACACTCCAGCCTTGGCAACAGAGCAAGAGTCTGTCTGAAAAAGAAAAAGTACATTCGATGTGCACGAGAGTGAGAGAGAGAGAGAGAGAGAGAGAGAGAGAGAGATCATATAAATATGTAGTGCCCCAAAATTAAAGCTCCAAAAGGTATCCATGTAAGATTCATAGAATCTGTGAATATTACTTGATACAGGAAAATAAATGATTAAGTTCCGGATGGTGAGAGAAGCAACTGGATTATCTAGATGGGCCCTAAATCCAATGACATATGCCTTGTAAGAGATAAGCAGAGAGAGATTTAAGAAAGAAACACAGAGGAATGTCATGTGAAGGCGAAGGAGTTATAAAGCTAGAAGTCAAGGAATGCTAGGAACCACCCAAAGCTGTAAGAAGCAAGGAAGGATTCTCCTCTAGACCTTTTGAGGATATACAGTCCTAATGATACCTTGATTTCAGGAAACTTCTGGACCCTAGAATTATGAAATAATACACTTCTATTGTGTTAAGCCACCAAGTTTGTGATAATTTATTATGGAAGCTCTGGAAAGATAACACAGTACAGAGTATCTTTGTAGATACAAAAACATTTGCTGATAAAATTTAGCACCCTTCTTTACAAAATGGGAACTGAGAAGACTAGAGAAAAGTCAACCCCTTTTCATGAGTACCTAAGAAAAACCCTTGACCAAGCAATGTGTTTAATAAAAAAATACTGAAAGTGTTTTCAAGACTAGTGTTAGTATAAATTGCCTATTATAACAATTATAATCCAACATTTTTATCCTACATTCAATTAGCTGTTCCAACAGTGCAATAAGATAAAAAGTAAATGAGAATTGGAATGAAATAAATAAATTATAAGCACTTGCTGTCAACATGATTGTGTATGTAGAAAGTCCAAAATAATTGACAGACATCTATTAAAATAGATAGATACATGGATATAGCAAGGTCAATATAAAACAATCAATTGCAATTTTATTTAACAGTAACTAGGAGAACATTCAATTTAAAAATAAAACTGATACAATCACTTTGGAAAGGTTTTTAAACGGTGTTCAGTAAAGTTGAACAAATAACGTAAGATCTAGTAATTCCACTCTTAGCTATATGTGCAGAAGAAATGCATACATATATTTGCCAAAGATGCAATAATTATCACAGAAGCACTATTTTCAGTAGCTAAGAACTAGAAGTAAACTAAATTTCCATGATTACTTCAAAATGATGGTTAATTTATAAAATATAGTATCTGAAAGTAATCATAAATAATGGTCTATTGTTACATACAAAAATATGTATAATGTATAGGAAAAGGAGCCTCACACAGAGCAGTGAATATTGGTTGCTTTCATTCATAATATGTCCCAAAGCAAAAGTAATTTACAGTGATGAAAAACAGGATGATGCCTGCCTTGGGGTTGAGCAGAGAACAGGAGGGGACGTCAGAAAGCTTCTGAGTTGCTGATAATACTCTTGATTTGTGTGTTGTTTAAATGGACTTTCACTTTATGAAATTCCTGTGTCACAAAGGAATTAGAGCATATGATATTATGTGATCAATAAGAGCAGACATTAATTCTATAACTACTAAAGATATATCACAAAAATTTGGGAAGTATGATAGACTAAGGGGAAGCTTTATGTTTGTTCACATTGTGCTACCACCTTGGGGTGTGGGCTGTGACACTCGGGTAATAAAAAACTTTATACAAGCACAGAGAGAATGTGTGTCTCTAGGTAGAGCCCAGGTGGTTCATAGAACCACAAGATTAAGTGTCCTGGTGGGTTGTCACAGCACATTACAGCATTTCCACATAGCCTTGGTGGGGAAGAATAGTGGGAACAGCATGATTCTCTTATTCTGAAAAATCATTATGTTAAGAAAAGATATTTGTTGTTGCACAAGTGTATCAAATGCAATCAAGTCATTGTATTTCAATAAGGTAATGCTTTTGTTAATTAGCTAGTCTTCACCACTCCACATACTTTAAAACATCATGTCGTACGTAATAAATACATAAGATTTTATCTGCCAATTAAAAAAAATTGTCTAAACTTGTATTATCAACAACCAGAAATTCCACAAACACCATGAGAAATCAATGTTTGTCTTGTCGACTATTTTAAATCTAGAGTCTGGCTTGGAGCATTGAATCAAGTAGAGAGCGGATCCACCGATTTTCTGCTTCATATCTTATTGGCCTAACTAAGTTTGTCTAGAACTAATGGCTGCTCATAACAAGGGCATCTGGGTGTTTTTCTTCTCAGCCTAGAACTTTCTCTAGTAGACAGTGCTTGCTGGGATAAACGCAGTCATATCCAAGAGGCAGAAAAAGGTGACACCTCTGAGGTGACCCTCACTTATGGAATGGAATCAGTGAATAAATGACTCAGCCTTCCATTAGCATTGGGCTCATTCTAAGACATGTTTTACGTGTAAGCTCTGAGAGTCACTAATTAATAGAGCCTCAATTTCCCTCATTGGAAAATGGAACATTACCACACACCTTACAGTTTAGCTTACTTTTACTAGTTCATTATTTATATTTCTCAAGATCTCAATTAAACTATCTTGACTTAAGTCCTTGTCTCAGAAAATACTTTAAGATGTGATCCAACTAAGGTAGTAGAAGATACGATGGCATTCAAGCAGAGAAACTCTTTGCTATCAGCCCACTTCTGATGCTATTATCATCATGGTACTTCTGACACTGGAAGCAAGCATCAACGTACCAGTTATAAACAGGGGAAAAAAAAGAAGAGAGGGATGTGTACAATAACATAAAATGAGTATTTAAATAAGGGAAAATGAGACAGACTTCTTATATTGCCAATTGTGCTCAGGACTAAATAAGAAATTTACAGTGAATAAAATGGGGAGGTAAAGGAATGCATGACAAAGAAAGTTGCTTTAAAGTTTGTTTTTAAGGAATCCTCCCTGTTTTAATTGTAACAATTTTTGTGTGACATTTGTTTAAAATGTTTGCCAATAGAATGTTTAGTAATAATCAACAATTTTCCTTTTCTCTAGATTTGCTGTTTGTCTCTTTTTCCTGGAGGAATGAGAGAGGAGGAGAAAAGAGAAAAAATTATCTTTACATTTCAGCGGTTTTCTGAATCAGTACATTATAATACTATTTTAGCAGATGTTAGCTAATTGCATATTGAGGTTATTAGTTTTAACTTGGATAATTCTAATTGTAATATTGCCATGGTAACGCTAGCAAAGGTGACATATTAACTTAATCATGATGATTGGCATCCAAATATGAATATTTAATCTAGGCATAGCTATGATTATGCAGGCTCCTAATTGCTTACGAAAATTAGTTTGGTGTTTCCTTAAATCTGACTGTGCAATCTGAAAATTACTTGGACTCCTTGAGAAGGTGATAGTGGTGGGGGATTAATTTTACTAAATCAAAATTATGTTCCTTAAAAGACAAAAAATGTTAATGACTGTGAGGAGTTACTTAATCCTGTTGGAAAAGTGACTATTTTAATAATCATTTATCTTTTCTTACCATTTAACTGGGAGACTGAAAAAAGTAAACTGCTAAAGATTTTTTTTGAAAATCATCAACATATTTTACTGAAATATGACAATTTCACTGGTTTCAAAATGTGCTAAACTTACAAGCTGTTGTTTGTCTCTCACAGAAGAACAACACAATTTTCTACATTTTAATTAATTATTCTTTGGCATTTGGGAGGAAACTAATTCAATTGCTAAAACAATTGATTCAATAAATTTAAATTTTATAAACAAAATCTATTAAACAATGTATAATGATATTTAATTCAACTGTTTGATTATCATATTCTAGTAAGTTGAAATTTAAAATATGATACATTTTTATTGCTATTTTTATAGCAGAATAGAAGTTGAATGATAGCTGCTGAGCCAGCTTTAACTGCACAAATATAATGCTGGGGAGAGAATTATCAAAACCGGCTCCAATATCTGATCATTGGACATATAATAGGTGAAGCAGAAATATATTATATATATATAGATTTTTTTATATTTATATATACATGTTGAAATATTCATATTGTTCTAAAACCATCCTTACTCCAAAAAAAATAATCAAAAAACAGGAAAAACCAGATTCCAATATTTTGTTGTAGTGATGCAACTGACTATGAACTTAATGTCTAACATATCAAATAATATATTATTTGTTTTATATATTCTTTTTTTTTCATTTTGTTTAAGCCGTGGTTGGAAAGATATTTTAGTTTTCTCTAAAATCTTCAATGTTTAGGTAGGAGGCAAATTAGTCATAAAATTTATCAAAACCATATTAAAACTAGAGTTGTCAAATTATCAAGGCAAGAAGAGAACAGGTTTAAATCTGTTGCTCTTTTATTTATTCTAGTCTTCAATGTTGCTTTTTTTCAAGTTCTTTTCCTTTATTTGTTTTAATAATATAGACCAACTTTAAAAATATTTTAAAATTTTATTCTGATATCTAAATAAATCAAATAATAAATATTTGAGATTATACCCATATCAAATTGTTCTCACTGTCATTATCAGGTTTATTATACACAATTTTCAATCCTGTGTTCTTATATGTTCTCAATTTTGAATTTTGCTCCCCAATGATTTTCTAGATTGGATTTATAAGTGTTTATTTCATAAAACTCTTGTTTCATTGAATTGTTTCAATTTTCAGTACTTAACATATCTGTGACTTTGTCAGAACTCACATAATGACAACTTATGGGGATACAAACTAGTTCTAAATATATATATATTTCAAATATACATATATTTGAAATAAACCACAAATGTGTGTCAATATAAATATTTTATTCTACTATGGAACATGGTAAGAAACTTTATTCCTGATACGTGGAATTTCTTCGGTTTTAGAGTTGATAGATTTTCTTTTATTGTATCTGCACTTTTTAAAATGAACTACAGTGTGGACGACTCAATGCTGTTAAATAGAAATAGTATGGACTTTTAACACCTAAATGTGAATTATTAACCATATGAATTTGAACATTTTAACCTTCCTGAAGCTCAGTGTTGTTGGAAGTTATGATATATAGGGATAATATACTTTAAGCAGTGCCTGACCCTGCATATGTGTGTATGTTTGTGTACATATATGCATTATATACACATTGTATATGTTTATATAATATACTTTGACACATGGCTGTATATATGCACTGTATGTAAATACATGACTGTTATATATAAGTGTACATATAGATATACATGAAGTTATGTGTTGCTTAAGGAGGATACATTCTGAGAGATTCATCTTTAGGTGGTTTGGTCATTGTGTAAACACATAGAGTATACTTATCACAAAGCTGTTTGATGCAGCCTACTACACATCTAAGCTAGATGGTATAGCCTCTTGCTCTTAGGCTACAAACCTGTTTAGCATGTCACTGCACTGAACACTATGCATTTGTAACATGTTGGTAAGTACTTGTGTATCTGAGCATATCTATACATACAAAGGTACAATAAAATTATAGTATAAAATATTTTTTTAAATGGCAAACCTGTATAGGATGCTTACCATGAAGGGAGTTGGACTGGAAGTTGCTCTGAGTGAGTCAGTGAGTGAGCGGTGAGTGAAGCTGAAGGCCCAGGACACTACTGTCCAGTACTGTAGACTTTATTAACATTATGCACTTAGGCTACACTAATTTTACTTTAAAATTATTTCATCGATGATAAATTAACCTTAGCTTACTGTAACATTTTACTTTATAAACTTTTAAACATTTTGACTCTATTCTAATAACATTGCCTAAAACACAAACATTGTATAACTGTACTTTTTTTTTTAAATTTCCTTATTCTATAAGCTTTTGTATTTTATTTTTTTATTTTTTTTACTTTTAAACTTTTCCTTTTCAATCTAAGACATAAACACATGTATTAGCCTAGGCCTATGTAGGGTCAGGATCATCAGTATCACTGCCTTCCACTTCCACGTCTTGTCCCACTGAAAGGTCTTCAGGAGCAGTAACACACATGGAGCTGTTATCTAATAACAATGCCTTCCTCTGGAATTCCTCCTGAAGAACCTGGACCTGCCTCAAGCTTCTCTTGGGAGATATCAACTCCTTTTAGAAATATGTCTATGGTAGTTTGTCAGTTTAATTTTTTTTATCATACATTTGCCTGCAAGTAGATAATACACCAGGAACATTCCTCTCTATTAGTGAAAACCTTTCAGAATCAAGGCTCATGCTTTCAAATCTTTCAAGGAGCTTGCTGAGGTCTGTGAAAGCTTCTACTAAACCCTTCACTGTGAATTTTCTTTAGGACTCTTATGTTTCTTCTCTTGCAATTTCATTTTTTTCTTGACTTTTCTTCAGTTATTTGTTTCTATTCCAGTTCCACCTCCTTAGTTAATTCCTCAGGAACCACCTTAGGAAACTCCTTGATGTCATCCTCAGGCACACTCAAGTTGAAATTGTTTGCCATTTCAACCACAGCCTTGTTGATTTTTTGCAATCTCCTTATATTTGGCAAATCCTTTGTACTCATGGACAAACATCTCGAATGTCTTCTTCCAGATGCCATTAGTAAACTCCTTGGCGACATCACCCCAAGCACAAGTAAGGTTCCTGATGCAGTGATAGATGTTGTAGTCCTTTCAGAATTGCTTCAGTGTCTTCTTCCTCAGTGACAGCAACAGTCTGAGAAAAGATCCTCCTGAGGTTGTAGGCCTTAAAACAGCTGCTACAACTCCTTATTCCACAGATTGGATCAAACAGTGATGTCTGGTGGGGAGAACCAACACTTTGATATTGGAATGAAGATCACCAATAAAAGGAGGTTGTACGGGAGCAACATCAACAATAAGTGAAATATTAAAAGGTAAATTTTTTTCCAAATGGCACTTTTCCATTTGGTTGGCATAGCAATTTAGGAGGGCATCTTGAAAGAGAAACCCATTCATCTATGATTTTTTTTAAATTTTTTAAATTATACTTTAAGTTCTAGGGTACATGTGCACAACGTGCAGGTTTGATACATAGGTATACATGTGCCATGTTGGTTTGCTGCACCCATCAACTCGTCATTTACGTTAGGTATTTCTCTTAATGTTATCCCTCTCCCAGCTGCCCCCACCCTCTGACATGCCCTGGTGTGTGATGTTCCATGCCCTGTGTCCATGTGTTCTCATTGTTCAATTCCCACCTATGAGTGAGAACATGCGGTGTTTGGTTTTCCATCTTTGTGATAGTTTGCTGAGAATGATGGTTTCCAGCTTCATCCATGTCCTTGTAAAGGGCATGAACTCATCTTTTTTTATGGCCGCATAGTATTCCATGCTGTATATGAGCCACATTTTCTTAATCCAGTCTGTCATTGATGGACATTGGGGTTGGTTTCAAGTCTTTGCTATTGTGAATAGAGCCACAATAAACATATGTGTGCATGTGTCTTTGTAGTAGCATGATTTATAATACTTTGGGTATATACTCAGTAATGGGATGGCTGGGTCAAATGCTATTTCTAGTTCTAGATCCTTGAGGAATCGCCATACTGTCTTCCACAATAGTTGAACTAGTTAACACTCCTACCAACAGTGTAAAAGTGTTCCTGTTTCTCCACATCCTCTCCAGCATCTGTTGTTTCCTGACTTTTTAATGATCAGCATTCTAACTGGCATAAGATGGTATCTCATTGAGGTTTTGATTTGCGTTTCTCTGATGACCAGTGATGATGAGCATTTTTTCATGTGTCTGTTGGCTGCATAAATGTCTTCTTTTGAGAAGTGTCTATTTGTGTCCTTTGCCCGCTTTTTGATGGGGTTGTTTGTTTTTTT
>NW_016810891.1:770587-787704 GCF_001698545.2 Rhinopithecus bieti | reverse complement strand
ATGTTCATCAGGGATATTGGTCTAAAATTCTCTTTTTTTGTTGTGTCTCTGCCAGGCTTTGATATCAGGATGATGCTGCCCTCATAAAATGAGTTAGGGAGGATTCCCTCTTTTTCTATTGATTGGAATGCTTTCAAAAGGTATGGTACCAGCTCCCCTTTGTACCTCTGGTAGAGTTTGGCTGAGAATCCATCTGGTCCTGGACTTGTTTTGGTTGGTGGGATATTAATCATTGCCTCAATTTCACAGCCTGTTATCTGTCTATTCAGGGATTCAACGTCTTCATGGTTTAGTCAAGGGAGGGTCTATGAGTCCAGTAATTTTTCCAATTTTTCTAGATTTTTTAGTTTATTTACAAAGATGTGTTTATAATATTCTCTGATGGTCGTTTGTATTTCTGTGGGATCATTGTTAATATCCCCTTTAGCATTTTGTATTGCATCTATTTGATTATTCTCTCTTTTCTTCTTTATTACTCTTGCTAGTGGTCTATCAATTTTGTTGATCTTTTCAAAAACCCAGCTCTTGGATTCACTGATTTTTTGAAGGTTTTTCTGTGTCTCTATCTCTTTCAGTTCTATTCTGTTCTTAGTTATTTCTTGCCTTCTGCTAGCTTTTGAATGTGTTTGCTATTGCTCTTCAGGTTCTTTTAATTGTGATATTAGGGTGTAGATTTTAGATCTTTCCTCCTTTCTCTTGTGGGCATTTAGTGCTATAAGTTTCACTCCACATACTGCTTTAAATGTGTTCTAGTGATTTTGGACTTTGTGTCTTTGTTCTCATTGGTTTCAAAGAACATCTTTATTTCTGCCTTCATTTCATTGTTTACCCAGTAGTCATTCAGGAGCAGGTTGTTCAGTTTCTATGTAGTTGTGTGGTTTTGAGTTAGTTTCTTAATACTGAGTTCTAATTTGATTGTGCTGTGGTCTGAGAGACAGTTTGTTGTGATTTCTGTTCTTTTACATTTGTTGAGGAGTGCTTTACTTCCAATATGTGGTCAATTTTAGAATAAGTGTGATGTGGTGCTGAGAAGAATATATATTCTGTTGATTGGGAGTGGAGAGTTCTGTAGATATCTATTAGATCTGCTTGGTGCAGAGCTGAGTTCAAGTCCTGGATATCTTTGTTAACCTTCTGTCTTGGTGATCTGTCTAATATTGACAGTGAGATGTTCAAGTCTCCCATAATTGTGTGGGAGTCTAAGTCTCTTTGTAGGTCTCTAAGGACTTGCTTTATGAATCTGGGTGCTCCTGTATTGGGTGCATATATACTCAGGATAGTAAGCTGTTCTTGTTGAATTGATCCCTTTACAATTATGTAATGGCCTTCTTTGTCTCTTTTGATCTTTGTTGGTTAAAGTCTGTTTTATCAGAGACTAGGATTGCAACTCCTGCTTTTTTTACTTTCCACTTGCTTGGTAGATCTTCCTCCATCCCTTTATTTTAAGGCTACATGAGTCTCTGCACATGAGATCGTCTTCCTGAATACAGCACACTAATGGGTCTTGACTCGTTATCCAATTTGCCAGTCTGTATCTTTTAATTGGGGCATTTCGCCCATTTACATTTAAGCTTAATATTGTTATGTGTGAATTTGATCCTGTCATTATGATGCTAGCTGGTTATTTTGCCCATTACTTGATGCAGTTTGTTCATAGCATCAATGGTCTTTACAATTTGGCATGTTTTTGCAGTGGCTGGTAATGTTTGATTCTTTCCATGTTTAGTGCTTCCTTCAGAAGCTCTTGTAAGGCAAGCCTGGTGGTAGCAAAATCAGTCAGCATTTGCTTGTCTGTAAAGGATTTTATTTCTCCTTCGCTTATGAAGCTTAGTTTGGCTGGATATGAAATTCTGGGTTGAAAATCATTTTCTTTAAGAAGGTTGAATATTGGTTCCCACTCTCTTCTGGCTTGTAGGGTTTCTGCAGAGAGATCTGCTGTTAGTCCGATGGGCTTCCCTTTGTGAGTAACCTGAGCTTTCTCTCTGGCTGTCCTTAACATTTTTTCCTTCATTTCAACCTTGGTGAATCTGACAATTATGTGTCTTGGGGTTGCCCTTCTTGAGGAGGATCTCTGTGGTGTTCTCTGTATTTCCTAGATTTCAATGTTGGCCTGCCTTGCTAGGTTGGGGAAGTTCTCCTGGATGATATCCTGTAGAGTGTTTTCCAACTAGGTTCCATTCTCACCATCACTTTTAGGTATACCTATCAAATGTAGATTTGATCTTTCCACATAGTCCCATATTTCTGGGAGGCTTTGTTCATTTCTTTTTACTCTTTTTTCCCTAACCTTGTCTTCTCACTTTATTTTATTAAGTTGGCCTTCAATTACTGATACCCTTTCTTCCACTTGATTGAATAGGCTATTGAAGCTAATGCATGTGTCACGAAGTTCTCATGTCATGGTTTTCAGCTCCATCGGGTCATTTAAGGTCTTCTCTATACTGTTTATTCTAGTTAGCCATTCATCTAACCTTTTTTCAAGGTTTTTAGTTTCCTTGTGATGGGTTTAAATATGCTCCTTTAGCTCAGAGAAGTTTGTTATTACTGACCTTCTGAAGCCTACTTCTGTCAACTTGTCAAAGTCATTCTTCGTCCAGCTTTGTTCCATTGCTGGCAAGGAGCTGTGATCCTTTGGAGGAGAAGAGGTGCTCTGGTTTTTAGAATTTAATTTTTAGCTTTTCTGTTCTGGTTTCTCCCCATCTTTATGGTTTTATCTACCTTTGGTCTTTGATGTTGCTGATCTACAGATGGGGTTTTTGGTAGATGTCCCTTTTGTGATATTGGTGCTATTCCTTTCTGTTTGTTAGCTTTCCTTCTAACAGTCAGGTTCCTCAGCTGCAGGTCTGTTGGACTTTCCTGGAGGTCCACTCCAGACCCTGTTTGCCTGGGTATCACCAGTGGAGGCTGCAGAACAGCAAATATTGCAGAACAGCAAATATTGCTGCCTGATCCTTCCTCTAGAAGCTTCGTCCCAGAAGGTCACCCGCCTATATGAGGTGTCTTTCAGCCCCTACTGGGAGGTATCTCCCAGTCAGGCTACACGGGGGTCAGGGACCCACTTGAGAAGGCAGTCTGTCCCTTCTGAGAGCTCCAACGCTGTGTTGGGAGAACGACTGTTCTCTTCAGAGCTGTCAGAGAGGGACGTTTAAGTCTGCAGAAGGTGTCTGCTGCCTTTTGTTCAGCTATGCCCTGCCCACAGAAGTGGAGTCTATAGAGGCAGTAGGCATTGCTTAGCTGTGGTGGGCTCTACCCAGTTTGAGTTTCCTGGCCACTTTGTTTACCTACTCAAGCCTTAGCAATGTGGGTGCCCCTCCCCACCCAGGCTGCCACATCGCAGTTTGATCTCAGACTGCTGCGCTAGCAGTGAGCAAGGCTCCATGGGCATGGGACCTGCTGATCCAGGCAAAGGAGAGAATCTCCTTGTCTCCTGATTGCTAAGACCTTGGGAAAAGTGCAGTATTTGGGTGGCAGAGTCCCGTTTTTTCAAGTACAGTCTCTCACGGCTTCCCTTGGCTAGGAAAGGGAAATCCCTGGACCCCTTGCACTTCCCAGGTGAGGCAACATGCTGCCCTTCTTCAGCTTACCCTCGGTGGGCTGCACCCACTGTCCAACCAGTCCCAATGAGATGAACCAGGTACCTCAGTTGGAAGTGCCAGAAATCACCTGTCTTCTGTGTCGATCACGCTGGGAGCTGCATATCGGAGCTCTTCCTATTCAGCCATCTTGGAATGGATCCCCAGTCATCCATGATTTCTTATTGCTGCTATAGTACACTGACAGTGTGTTCTTATTGATATGCTTGAAGGCCCTGGGTTTCCCACTGTGCCAGAGCACAAAGGGCTTCAATTTGTGTCCTGCAACATTTCCCTCAAACAAGACTGTTATCTTGTCTTTAAAGTCTTGAAACCTGGCATTGACTTGGACTGTTTACAGGTGAAAGTCCTTTCAAGCATTTGTTTCCAGAATAGGGAGCTCTCATCACATACTAGAAGATCTGCTCTGGCTAGTAATTTTCATTCACAATCAGTTTATCTAGTCTCCAAAATTTCTTCAGCTACCTTCACATCAGCACTTGCAGACTCACCACACAATTTTATATTATGTAGTGAACAGCGGTTCTTGAATTCTTTGAACCACTCAGAGCTGGAAGTAAATTCAGCATAGTAATTGACGTGAGTCTATTCTTCAACATAGGAAAATTTTTCTTTTGGCCATGATCATCATGGTGCTGAAAGGGACACACTTCTTTGGTCTTTAACCGAGGACATTAGAAGTTTCTCCATATCTAATGTAGGACCTTCTGAAATTTTTGATAATCTCCATGTTCTAGTTCTTCATAATCATTGCTATGGTGGAATGGGACACGTCTGACTGGCGAGTAATAACTATCACTTCATAGTCCTTAATCATTTTAAATTTTGTGTCCAAGTCAGTCACTCAACTTGACCTCTTACTGGCAACATTAACAATGGATTTTTTATGTTTAGGGGCCCTGGTAAACAAAACTACAAAAGAGTAAATCAAGCACAAGAGAATAATGAGGGAATCCAGAGATGAGATAAACATGAGATGTATAAGGCTGCTGCTGGGGTAACACAACACACTTTTTTGCAATAAAGTTTTTAAAAGTAGGGCTGTTGTGGTGGCTCACGCCTGTAATCCTGGTACTTTGAGGCCTAGGTCGGTGGATCACTTGAGGTCAGGTGTTCAAGACCAGCCTGACCAATATGTTAAAACCCCATCTCTACTAAAAATACAAAAAAATTAGCCAGTCATGGTGGCATGTGCCTGTAGTCCCAACTGCTTGGGAGACTGAGACAGGAGAATTGTTTGAACCTGGGAGGCAGAGGTTGCAGTGAGCTGAGATTGTGTCACTGCACTTCAGCCTGGGTGACAGAGTGAGACTCTGTCTCAAAAGAAAAAAAAGTAGTACACTCTAATATAATGATAAAGAGTATATGATAATGAATACACAATCCAGTAACATAGTCACTTATTATCATTATCAAGTATTATGTACTGTATATGATCATATGTGTTACATTTTGTTTTTATTTTTGAGACAGGGTCTCACTCTGTTGCCCAGGCTGAGAGTGCAGTGGCATAATCATAGCTCACTGCAGCCTCGATCTCCTGGACTTAAGCAATCCTCCTACCTTTGCCTATCTCCCAAGTAGTTGAGACTACAGGCATGTGCCATGAGGCCCGGCTAATGTTTAAATAGTTTTCATAGAGATGAGGTTTTGCTAGGTTTCCTAGGCTGGTCTCACACCCCTAGCCTCAAGTAATCCTCCAGCCCTGAACTCCCAAAGTGCTGGTATGCAGGCATGAGCCACTGTACCTGGCCTGTGAAGTAGGTTTTTGTGTGGCAACAAAGGAGGTTTGTTTACACCATCATCAACACAAACAAACAGATGAGTAATATGTTGCACTATGAAGTTAGCGCAGCTCCTAAGTGATTAGAAATTTTCAGCTCCATTATTATCTTACGCAGTCCGACATTGACCAAGATGTCATTATGTGGCATATAACATATGTGTGTGCATGTGTGTGTATGTGTGTGTGTATTTACAAGATATAGTGTAAGTCTTTTAATATATGGTAAAGACTGTTAAGTACTACACTGCATCATTACATTGGGGGGATCACATAGCTTAAGATTTGTTGTGTTACATTATGATATATCACTCTGTTCAGCTTAACAGTGACAATCGAATTCAAATCTGGGCAGCCTCTCTTTGCCTTAGTAATAGTGGTGAGAGGGAATTTTGGAGATTTATTTTAGTCTTGACCCTTGATACTGCAACCCAAACCTCTCTTTTCCTGGCTGTCTAAAGGGTATCTAGGCCAATGCATGTTCCTACTTTCCACAAACTATTAACAATGAGGCATTTTTTTTTTTTGGATATGAAAAAAATGAAGTGGGAAATATTTGATTTCTTGAAGTTTGGTGGTTCGAATGGAAAGTAGGAAGAGAGGCAAGTGTCTTGTAGCATGATCTTGGAGATTCAGGCAAAATTCTTTCTCCATTCTTGGCAATATTTGTGTCCACATTTTCATTTCCTTCATTAAATTCCTCATCAGTTTCCAAGACAGCATTAAAACTAGTTCAAAACTAACTTTACAGAATTAAGTCTTAAACATTTAATAGTCTATTTTTTTCAGAATGTTTGTGAGAATTTTGATTTTTTGAAAAAATTCTGGATGTTTTCTTCAATGGGCCCTATATTTTATTTCATTCTTATTGGTATTAATACATTTTCTGTCAGTTATTATTTTTCCCATTTTCTTGTATTTCTTTTTTTAAGTTTTTCTTTTCTCATTATAGCATCTACTACATATATTTTTTTGCAGGAAATATAAATCAGGTATTTTTCCCCTTTCCCTTCTACTGCAGAAAAGCTCATACTTTATATGAAGACAAAAAATAAGGCAAGAGAAAAATCATGATTAAAGTTTCTTTATTTTTATTAAAGAAAATATTTTATAATGTATCCATAATTGAAGGCTATGTCTTTATATAATATAGGGTTTACCTGGAACATGGTCACTTTCTAAATATAATTTTTTTCTAAGGTTTATAAATACATTAAGACATACATGATTTGCATTTTGCAGAGTAAAAAAAGAACTTTTTTTTCAGTTTCCAAAGGAACCATTGATTATGTTTAATTTGAAGTGGTTAACAAGACAATCCTATATCACAACTGCTCCAAAGTCTTCATCCTGCTTTTGTATTATTTTCAGATCCTGAAGAACATAGAAACATATTTTGAGTGTTTATTATTTTATACCAATATAATTTTATTACATATTTGTGTATAATACTGCATTCTCTACATACTCCTCAAGTTATGCAAAGCTGTGGCCACTGAAACATGGAAAAAAAAAATAAAAATATTTTTAAAAGGGCAAAGAAATCATCGCAGATAAATCAGAGTATATAATTTTTCTGGAGAAAAATACATTTTATATTACTGTCTTTTCTTGGCCATCCAATGTGTTTAGGTAATCAAATGCTGAGTGTCAATGGATTGGACAGGGGTAGAGCTTTGTTAAGAATGGATATAAAACTTAATGGTAAAGGAGAACTGGTGTGAAGGGTTTGAAGATGTTTACCAAATATTAGCATTCACTCATGTGTTCTGCCATGTGAAAACAAGAGAACAACAACAACAACAACAACAAAAACGTGTTTCCAGACTGCCTGTTAGCTAGTATTCTATGTGGCAATTAGTTTCTACAAATTGGAGGCACTTATGTAAGATTTATGTGGTGGAAGTGAATCACAGCCCAATTTTCCGTGATTATTTTTTTTCTGGCAGTTAAACTTGTGATGATATAAAGTTTTGCATCAAAACTATTTCAGTGTCTAGTCTCCAGTGTTGTGGCTGTCTTAGATTCCTGATTTTTGAATTGTTTATTGTTGTATTGGTGATTATGGGGTTTTAAATATTCATCTTTATAATTTTATAATGAATACACACAAGATATATTCTGAATTAGAGACAGATTTCTTATTAACATGTCATACTAAATAATAAGTTTACTGGTTTCCTCTTTGTGCCATTGCTTACCCCTAGCGTGATGCAATGGAGTCAGTGAAAACCTTTCCTACCCCAGTATCTAGACACTCCATAGGTGAAGGGTAAAGAAATACTATTTGTCCCTCCTTACAAAGGAAGAGGAGGCAGCTGTCACCTCTCTTCCTAAACGGATCTCCTTGGAAATGGAATGGGGTTAAACTGTAACTCCACCTCTTTGGTCCCTCTACTTTTATGACTTAGTGTTCTGGACTGTCAACCCTTTTGAAATATAAATACGTAGAGAGATAACACTTTAGCCTTTCTGGCAACCCGGGGCTTAACCTAGGGATCTACTCTGAGCTGCAACCAATTGATTTCCTCAGAGAACTAAAAGTTTTAGTGTTTTTTATATCTGATCTATTAACCAGACAAATGACTACAGTTGTAATTCTTATGGCCCAAGAAAAATCTCAGGAGGCTAGGGCTTTTTAAAAAGAGACACTTGAAAATTTCTCAACAGTGGTTGTTTTTGTTGTTTAATCACCATTTTATTTATTATATTATTTTACTTTAATTCCAGCCTTCTTATTTCCCTTTTTGATTGTGCCAGTGGTATTAGCTCCTTGGAAGTTTATTTCTGCTATGTTCTGAATGTTACTTCAGGAGTTCCAGTCTAAAGACATTTTTTTTTTTTTTTCCCCTCTAGCTCATACAATGATTTTTATAATCCCGTAGTCTCCTATATCAAATTCTGACTAAAATACCTAGAGTAGTTTTGGGTTTTTCACTAAACTAGATTTTTTTGTTTGTTTGTTTCTTAATAAAACAAATTAAGTTTATTGTAGCAACATGTCTCACCATGTTGCCCAGGCTGATCTCCAACTCCTGGGCTCAAACAATCTTCCTGCCTTAGCCTCCCAAAGCGCTGGGATTACAGAGGTGAGCCACCACAGCTGGCCTAACTTGCATGTTTTTGAGTGGTGATATTTGGTCTCCTAAGAGCTTCAATCTTTCTTTTCCTGTTTCTGTCTCTCTTTCTAATGGAGTGAGGCTTTTCTTTGAGTTAAATTTAAACCCAGAGAGGTGGAGAACCAGGACAGGACCCAAAGAAGAGAGAACATTGAACTTAATTGCTATCAACATATTTCAGGAGAGCTCTAGGTTAAAGAGACAGAGAATAGGAGACCTGAAGATTTTATTGGTCATCTACCTATCTTTAAAAAATGGGGAAGAGGGCAGAATGATATGGGAGAAGTATTTGTCAATGAATGCTTTGATTTTTGCTCAAGCATTCAAGTTCACATATGCATGGAAGCAGAGCATGGCACAGAGACCAGGAAAATGGAACTTTCCTGCAAATGATTTCCCCTACACTAACAAATGCAAATTGACTGATTATTGATTTGTTAATATTATTTGTAATATTAGAGTTTGCTTATTTAAAAATTTGTGATTTATCATTTTTTCTCTCCCTTTCTCCTCTCATTCTTTTCTTCAAGCTAAGTGTGATTAGACAGCTTCTTTTATTGTTTTCCTGAGTATAAAAAAATAGGATAGAATGCTTAGAAAATACAAAATATGTCAACAAAATAATTTTAAAAAACGACCGGGAATGTAACATCCAAATGAAAACTACCATGAATATTTGGTATTCATTGTCTTTCCTTTGACCTTTTTTTCCTACCTTTTCTGTATGCCAAACATGCACAAGCATGCAAAATTATTGTTGTAAAATTAAATTTGTATACTGAATTTTTAACTTAATAACATATCATAAGCATTTTCTTATATCATTTTCTTCAAACATGTTTTCTAACAGCTAAATAATATTCAACTTTGTGTAATAAATATTATCTATCTAATAGTTTTCTCAGAGAAGAATATTTAGGCTCATTTTTTCTTCATAAAAACAGGATAGCAGATTTTATAGTACATAAAATTCTGATCTCATCGCTAAATGTTCCCTTAGGAAAATCTTTCAAGTTGAATTACCAAATTAAAATGTATAAAATTTAAAATGTTTAATTTATAGTGTTAAATTTTCTTCAGAAATGTCATAATATTTTACATAAATGGCTAAGAAAAATAGTACAGTATAAAAGCACGCATTTCATAAAATCCTCCAGAATCATGGGCATTATAATTCTTTATTAATATAGTGAATTTATATGTAAAAATGTTGTTACATGGTTTTACTATTTCATATTATCTGGATTATTAGTGCAGTTAAATTTTATGAATTTCAATTTTGTCTCTGAGATTTGACTATTTAAATCATATGCCCATTTTTGTTGGTATTTTTTCTTATTCCTTTAAAATACTGTTGTTCTTTATATAGTCAGGTTATTTAAGTTGATATTTTTATACATGTGAAAATATTTCTCCTGATTTCTACTTCAATTTTCTTATATAATTATTATAGGTATACAGGCTATTTTAATTTTTATTATATACTGTCTATCAGTTTTATTTATAACGTCTAAATTTACTTTAATATAAACATTTAAAATTGAACAAGAGATAAACATTTGCTTATCTATTCAACTAGCATATTCGAGGTTTTACTTACCTTTTAAATCCATTTAGCATTTATTTTATTATTTGTTGACAGGTAAATGACCTACTCTTAGCATTATGTTTTGAATATTTTATTCCTTGTTCAAGGTTTTAAAATTTGAGCTGTCTGAAATTTTTTTTTCTCATATATTTTCCTGTTTACCTATGATTCCACTGACATCTTGCCATTTTAAATTTTGTTCTTCAAACAATATGTTTTGAATGGTTATCTTTACAAGCTCTTATTTCCCTTCTTTTACTCCCCTATTTTGTTTTATCAAATGTCTATGCTATAAAAGACATTTAAATTCATATTGCCTTTGAGAATTTGCATTAAAATCAGAACTTGATATTGTGTTAATTACCAATTTTGTGATAAAATACTTTGCATCCAATAAGATTATTGTGTTATTTCTCATACTGGAAATAATTGGATTGTTCTTCCATCCCCACCCCTCTTCCTTTCTTATCTGTAAATATATTGGACTCTGATCTATTGTCAAACCAACAATTTCATGTTTTCATTAAGAGTAACTGTTGATGAAATGCTGATTTACAGGCTTACATCTTGACAGCTAGTTTTGTTTCCATTAATAAAGGCAACATGCTTCAGATACCTGTAACTATTTTAACTCATAAAACAGAAGATTATACGTAGACCTGAGAATTCTGAGTTGACAAAAGCAGAAAGAATTAAGATTCTAACCACTTTGTGACAAAATTGAATGCATTAAAGAAGAGCAATAGGATCTCAGGATAGCCAAGAGTACCGAAAAATCCAGTCTAAAAGCTGCCTTGCCAGAAATCCTATCTTAATCACATCATCGTTCTGCTCCATCAGGAATTATTGTGGCTACTGTTGGGCCTCACCTTCCTTCTCTCCAGTTCCCACAAAAAACATTTCGTTCAATCACTTATTCATTTTTTCGTTAAATATTTATGAAAATCTACTATTCGAAACATAGAAGATACATTATATGAGACAAAGTCCTAACTTCACATTGAGTATTCAGAGAACTTTTCTGTAAGGAGAACAAAACCAAAATGTCATGGAGAAAGAACATTCATAACTGAGGGGAAAGCAGTACAAAGCTCTAGGGCAGAAACACATTGAGAGCATTTACCTGACAGAAAGAAGACCAGTGTTAATAGAATATAATTAGAGATGGCAAACATGACATGAGAAAACGTGAAAGAGGAGAAAGATATCACATCATATCATATTATGTAAGTGTTAGGGGAGGGATTGTAGGTTTCTAAACCCAGAAGTGACAAGATCTAAATTATGATCTCCTAAATGCCGTCAGCCTTACTAGATAAGGTCTCTTATTTTAGTAATATATATTTTTAATGTTCCTTTACTACCTGCCATGCAATTCATAAATTTCATAACCTATGCACAAGTATGATTTCCAAAATAAATTAATACAGTGCCTCTGCTGCTAAATAAGGAAGGAATGAAATTTAAAATAATATATACCCAAATGTGAAAATAATATCATGAAATCACTAGTCAGGTACTTGCATTTACCTATATTAATCTGTCCAAATTTAAGAGAGCTAAGGAGATTAGGTACCACTACATTAAAGAATTAATGAAAAATAGAATAAGCAGAGTTGTGGGTGCTAGGATGAGCAGTAACAGGCTAAAGTTATTTTATATAAAAGAGAAAGGGATAAATTTGTGGGGGGATATGAACAATCTTGAGATAGAAATAACATTATAAGGTAAAATATAATATTTTGAAATAAAAAAATTTGTCTTGCAAATGAGTAGTGTAATTCTGTTCATCAAAATTAAGGTTGTTGAAGCAGAAATAATTTGGCAAAGGTTTATTGGAAGCCAAATGTAAGGATCAACCTGAGAAGACACACCAACAAAGCTGAGCATGCTCCAAAGTCTGTTACAAGTTGGAATGCTTTTATAGGAAATTTTAGGAGAAAAGAGGGGGACTCATTTCAGAGGTTTTTTTGTTTGTTTGCTTGTTTGTTTTCATTTGAGAATACAATACAGAGGCTACAATCATTGGCTTCAGATGACAATATATGGGCTAAAATGTTTTACCTGCAAGAAAATTAGTAAAGCTTGTTGATTCAGAAATATATCAGTGTCCTTTTCAGTATCAGTGGTTGTATATTAGTCAGTACATCAACAGTTTGAGGAACTCATAGTAAGATTCCAGGGACTCATTCACAATAAGACTCTTACTTGGTGACAGGATATAAACCATGAATCATAAGACCTTCCCCAGGCAATTATTTTGGAAGTCTGACAGATGTGACCTGTAGATGATCAGTTTCAAAACATATTTATATGTTGTCAATTATCAGGTATATGTTTTGCAAATACAGTTGGCCTCTGCATCTGCAGATGCTGAACCTGTCATTTTATACACAGAACTTGAGCATCATTGAGTTTGGTTTCCTTGGGGATCATGGAACCAATCTCCTACAGTTATAGAAAAACAACTGTGTTTTCTCCCAGTTTGTGGCTTCTCATACTTTCTTATTTTCTCAACAGCCTCATTTACAAAACAGATAATTTTAAGTTGAGTAAAGTCAAACTTTCCAATTTTTCTTTAATGGATTGCACTTTAGGGATTGTATCTAAAACTCACCCTCAAATCAAGTCACTTAGGTTTTGTTTCCTCTGTTATCTTCTAGAATTTTTACAGTTTTGTGTTTTACATTAGGTTCTATGATCCTATTTTGATTAACGTTTGTGAAAGGAGTCAGGTACTAGATTTCTTTGTGTGTGTGTGTGTGTGTGTGTGTGTGTGTGTGTGTGCGTGAGAGAGAGAGAGAGAGAGAGAGAGAGAGAGAGAGAGAGAGAGCGTGTGCGCGCACATGTGCACGTGCACAGTGGACGTTATGTTGTTCCATCAGTATTTGTTTAAAGGATTATACTCTCTCCATTTAATTGTCTTTGCTCCTTTTTCAGTAATCAGTGGACTATATTTGTGTGGATATATTTCTGTCCTCCAGCTTTTTTCTGCGGATCTATTTGTCCATTATTTTATCAACTCCCTCTGACTTGAATACTGCAGCTTTACAGTAAGACTTGAAATTGCGTGGTGTCAATTCTCTAACAATGTTTTTCTCTTTTAATACTGTGTTGGCTATTCTGGGTTTTTTGATTTTTTTTAAACTTTAAAATCTTTATGTCAATATGTTAAAAAATAGTAATTTGCTGAAATTTTGACTGGCATTTCACTGAATCTAAAGATCAATTTGAAAAGAACTGACATCTAAACAAGATTGAGTTTTCCTATCCAAGAACATGGTCTGTTTCTCTATTAATTTAGATTTCATTTTCTTACTTTCATTAGAGTTTTGGGTTTTCATATATATTTTAAGGTATTTTGTTAGATTTATTCCTAAGTAATTGATTTTTTGTGCTAATGTAAATGGTGTGGTACTTTAAATTTTAAACTCCAATAATATTGTAATTAACTATTGTATATTAATTTTGTATTTTATAAACTTGTTATAATTGCTTATTAGATCCAGGAGATTCTTTTTGATCATGCCTTTGGAATATTCTATATAGACAATCATGTCTTCTATTAATAAAGACAGTCTTATTTCTTACTTCCTAATGTGTCTGTTTTTGATCTTATTGCATTAGCTAGGATGTCCAGCATAATGTTAAAGAAGAATGGTAAGGCAGGAGCTTTGCCTTGTTCCTGATCTTGCTGGGAAAACATCTAGTTTCTCTTCATTAAATATATTACTTTAGATTTGTTTGCAGATGTTCTTTATAATGTTAAGGAAATGTCTTTCTTCCTACCTTGCTGAGAGTTGTAATTACGAATGGTTGTTATATTTGGTCAAATACTTGCTCTGTATCAATTGATATGATCATATAATGATTATTTTTCTTTAGCTACTGACATGAATCATGTTGATTCTGAATGTTGAACCAACCATGCATATGAATATAAATCCAATTTTGCTATGGCATATGATTATTTTTAAACATGGTTAGGTTTGATTTACTAATATTTTGTTCATAATTTAGCATCAATGTTCATGAGAGATATTGATCCATAGTTTTCTTGTAATGTATTTATCTGGTTTTGGTGTGAGTGTAATGCCAGTCATATAAAATGAGTTAGAAAATGTTCTGTTTCTATTTTCTGGAAGAGATTGTAAATAATTGGTATCATTTTTATAAGATTATTCTTTATTTATATAAATTTATGGGATACAAGCGTAATTTTGTTACATGGGTAAATGGCACAGTGAAGTCAAGGCTCTCAGGGTGTCAAACTGAATATCATACACTGTACCCATCAAATAATTTCTCATTATCCACTCCCATCCTTTTCCCCTCCCTTCTGAGTCTCCACTGTCTGTCATTCCACATGCTACATCCATGTGTACACATTATTTAGCTCCCACTTATAAGTGAGAATATTATTTGTCTTTTTGTGTCTGAGTTGTTTTACTTAAGATAATGGCCTCTATTTCCTTCCATGTTGCTGCAAAAGACATGGTTTCATTCTTTTTTGTGGCTGCATAGTATTCCATTATATATGTGTACTACTTTTTATTTATCCAATCATCCATTGATGGACACTCAAGTTGATTCTATATCTCTGATATTGCAAATAGTTATGTGATAAACCTACAAGTGCAGGTATCTTTTTAAAATAATGATGTCTTTTGTTTGGGTATATACCTAATAGTAGGATTGCTGGATCAAATGGTAGTTCTATTTTTAGTTTTTTGGGAAATCCCCACATTGTTTTCCATAGAGATTAGACTAATTTATATTTCTACCAACAGTATATAAGCATTCTCTTTTCTCCACATCCTCACCGTTTGTTATTGTTTGACATTTTAATAATATTAATTCTGACTGGTATAGGACGATACCTCCTCGTTGTTTTAATCTGCATGTCTCTAATGTTAAGCACTATTTTTTAATATGTCTGTTGACCATTTGTTTGTCTTCTTTTGAAAAACATGTATTCATATCATTTGCTCAGTTGTGGCAGGGAGAAAGGACTGGGAGAGGTTGCATAAAAGATACAAAGTTACCATTAGACAAAAATAATACCTTTTGGTTCTCTATTATACAGTAGGGTAGAAAATAATCTAGTGTACACTTTAAGATACCCAGAAGAGTAGAATTTGAATGTTAACAGTATAAAGAAATAATAAGTGTTCAAAGTAATAGAGGTAGCAATTATTCTGATTTGATCATTATACATGCATTGAAATATGTATAGTCATGTGTTAATTACAAATGAATAACTAAAAATAAAATCAAAACTTTTAGTTTCATTAATTTTCCTCCTGTTTTCTTGCTTCAAGTTTGTTTTGGCTATTATATTTCAATTTATTCTCTTCTGCTGCTTGAGGTGAATATTGCTCTTCTTTTTCTAGTTTATTAAGGTGTAAGATTACATTATTGATTTTAGATTTTCTTCTTTTCTAAACATGCATTTAATTCTATAAAATTTATTTCAAAATTGCCTTTGCTGAATTCTACAAATGTTAAGTTGTATTCTTGTTTGTATTTAGTTCAAACTATTTTTAATTTTTCTTGAAATTTCTTCTTTGACTCACACATTATGTAGAAGTGTATTGTTCAATATTACAATATTTTTGAATTTTCCAAATACCCATCAGTTACTGATTTCTCATTTAATCACATTGTCATCCGAGAGCATACTTAAATTCTTTATATTCTTTTAATTCTCTGTGGTATGTTTTATGACCTGAGATGTGGCCTATTGTGGTAAATGTTTCATGTGACCTTAACAAGAAAATGTATTCTGCAGTTGCATGAAGTAAATGTTAATTAGAGCTAGTTGACTGATGTTGATTTTTACTTCAACTACATCCTTACTGATTTTCTACCTGTTGGATCTGTCAATTACTAATAGATATCTTGAAGTCTCTAAATATAATGATGGATTTTTTATTTCTCCTTGTGATTCTCTTGGTTTTTGCTTCACTTATTTCAATGCTTTATTTTTAGAGACACTTTATAGATTGGCTCATCTTGGAAAATTGACCCTTTTATCATTATGTAATACCCTTCTTTATCCCTGATGATTTCCTTGCTCTGCTGTCTCCTTTTCTGAAATATAGGTTGAGTATACCTTATCAAAATATTTAGGACTGGAAGTGCTTTGGATTTTAGATGACTTTGGATTTTGGAATATTTGCATATACATAATGAGATATATTGGGAATGACAACCAAGTCTAAACGTGAAACTCATTTTATACTTTGTATAAACTTGATACACATAGCCTAAGGTAATTTTAGATAACATTTTAAATTATTTTGTCAAAGAAAAAAAGTTTTAATTGTGACCCATCACATGAGGTCAAGTGTGGAACTTTTTACTTCTGACATCATGTTTGCTTTCAAAAATTTCAGATTTGGGAGTATTTCAGATTTTGAATTTTGGGATTAGGGATGCTCAAGCTACGTAGCTACAACAGCTTTATTTTATTGTGTGTAGTCATGGTGTATTTTTCTCCATCCCTTTGCTTTACATCTATCTGTGTACTTATTTTAAAAATTGTATATACACTATCTATTTGGGTCTTTGATCACTCTGTGGTCAGTCTCAATCTTTCAATTGGTGTATACAGAACATTCACATTTAAAGTGATTATCAGACGAGATCGAGCGCATTCAGCATGTATACATATGTAACAAACCTGCACGTTGTGCACATGTACCCTAGAACTTAAACTATAATAAAAAAAATTATTTTGACCTATTTGAACATGAAAAAAAATGCAGATTCACTGAGCAAGACAAAGGCATGAATGACTGTTTTTCCCTAGCACCTCTCTTACATGAAAATTGTGTACTTCTCAATATACCACCCTTTCCCCTTTAAATTTGGAGTCCTGAAAATCATCTTTGGAGAAAGGCATTAGACCTGACTCCTGACAACACCACCTTAACTTTGACAAATAAACCTCCTCAAATGAAAAATAAATAAATAAATAAATAAATAAATAAATAAATAAAGTGATTATCATAGTTGAATTATTATCTACT
>NW_016810891.1:765779-769614 GCF_001698545.2 Rhinopithecus bieti | reverse complement strand
AAAATATTTATTTCTCCTTCATTTTTGAAAGATACTTTTGCTGGATACAGTAATATAGTAGATTGGTGCTTTTTTAAATATTTTACTTTTTTAAATATTTACCCCAACTCTTTAAATATTTTACTCCATTCTCTTCTTTGCATGATTTCTGAAAAGAATTCTACTGCAATTTTCATCCTTAATCCTGTAAAGGTTCTGGAAAAAAGGTAAGAGGCTTCATTGGTGATTTGTTTTCCCTTCTGGCTCTGTCGCCCAGGCTGGAGTGTAGTGGCCTGATTTCAGCTCACTGCAAGCTCCGCCTCCCGGGTTCACGCCATCCTGCCTCAGCCTCCCGAGTAGCTGGGACTACAGGCGCCCGCCACCTTGCCCGGCTAGTTTTTTTGTATTTTTTTTTTTAGTAGCGACGGGGTTTCACCGTGTTAGCCAGGATGGTCTCGATCTCCTGACCTCGTGATCTGCCCGTCTCGGCCTCCCAAAGTGCTGGAATTACAGGCTTGAGCCACCGTGCCCGGCCCTCTGTCTTCTTTAAAGATTGTCTCTTTGACTTTTATTTTCTGTAAATTTTGATATGTCTAGGTAGAGATTTTTTTTTTGGTATGTATTCTGCTTGGTATTTTCTGACTTCTGACTTTCATGGGTGTGCAGTTTGGTGCCTGTAAGCACTTTTGGAAAATTTCTAGCTATTATTTTTTTTCAAATATTTTGTGTAATTCCATCATGTGTATGTATGTTACAACTTTTGTAGTTGTCTCTTTTTGGATATTCTGTTCCAAATTTTTATTCTTTATTCTCTTTGCATTCAGTTAAGAAGTTTTGACCTATCTTCAAGCTCACTGATTTTTCTTTCAACTGTGTCTACTGTGTTTGTGTGCCCATCAAAGCATTCTTTATATGTTACAGTTTTTAATTTTTAAATTTCTCTTTGATATGTTTTCTTAAAGTTGCCATCTCTTTTCATGTACTACCCATCTTTTCTTGTATATTGTCCACATTTTCCATCAGGGCTTTTAGCATATTATATTTTAACATTCCAGTCTGATAATTCTAAAATCTATGCCTTATTTGATTTTGCCTCTAATGCTTGCCGTGTGTCTTCAGATTGTCTTGTCGTCTTACCTTTCAGGATACTTGGTCATTTTTTTGTTGCAAGCCATACGTGATGTATTGGGTAATAGGGACTGAAGTAAATATGCATTTAGTGTAAGATTTTATGTTTATCTGGCTGAGTTAAGCAGTCCTTCATGTTTGTTGTAATTGTAAATATCAGAGACTTAAATTTCCTCTATTGTTTTTGCTTGTATGTCCCCTGCTGTCTTTGGATTTGACTAGACATCCTCTCTTACATGGAATCTGTGTCTTGCAGTTCTCTCACTTGTGAGCCGCCATTTCATTCAGTAGACCAGCATTGGCTATAGCAGTGAGCTTCTGTTCCCCACAAGGTATATTTCTCTGTATCCACCTGCTTCAGCAGTTTTTAATATAGCAGGTTGCCCTGTGTTTTAATTTGCGTATGCATCCAAGAAGAGTTGTCTCTCCACTTGTTGAGGTTTTGTCTTGTAATGAGAGCAAGAGTAGTGATCTTTGTATATTGGAGCTCTTCGCATCTTGGAGCTGAAATGAGAAGTCTCCACATGCACATATATTTTTAAATGGATCAGTCTATCAATCACTATTGTAAGTTTATAGACACTTGAAAGTATTTTTAAAATAAAGTCATCCCAAAATTGAATAATATCTTTCTCAACTGGTGTCTTTAATCTTAATTTTAGTTGATTTTGCTAAATATACATACTAAAATTCTGACAAAGTTAATTTTGTATTGACAGGTCTAATGATCGTTTCTTCATTTTGAATACATACTATTTATTTTATTGCAATATATGGGGAAAACATCTAGTTTTACAAAGATATCTGAAGGGCATAATCATTACTATTTTAATAGATATAATTTAACTGATTTATTAAAATATTTACAATATCTCAAAAAAGAGAATAAAGTTCACTATGGTCTGGATGTGTTCCCTGAAATGTATGTGTTAAAAACTTAAATTCCAGTGCAACAGTGATAGGAGATGGGGCCTTCTGAGAGGTGTTTAGGTCACAAGGACTCTGCCTTAATTAATAGATTAATACTGCCATGCAAAGGGAAAGGGGCTTCCAGGAATGGGTCTTCTCTTCTGCCATGTGAGGACATAGCATTCCTCCTCTCCTGGAAGATGCAGGGTTCCAGGTGCCATCTTGGAAGCAGAAGAACAGTGTTTAATCTGTCTGTCCCTTGATTTTGTTTTTCTCAGCCTCCAGAATTGTGAGAAATCAATTTCTGTCCTTGGTAACTTATCCATTCTGTGGTATTCTGTGATAGCCACACAAAACTGATGAGTATAAAGCCTATTAAAATGATTTTCTTCAGATAATCCTTTTCTATGTGGGGTAATACATTTAAATTCATCTTGTTACTACACAGTTGAGGAATGACCTATTAACCAAGCTATTCTTTTTAATTCCATTGAAACACTCTATTGATTTGTAAAGTTCTTCTCTGAGATTTTTGACACCTAAATATTGGTCTATAAACAACACAGGAAATTTCTAAAATGCCTGATGCTCTTTTCTTTTTTCTTTCTCAATACTGACTATAAACATATGCTATGAATTGCCTACAACTGGTGTTCTCTGAGCTGTAATGGAAAATAAATACTTTTAAGGAAATATTTTAAGATATAAATATTAACAAATATTTTACTTATTGATGGTAATGTTGAATATACTACTCATAATTATTTTCCTACCATAAGAATTTTACATAAGTAATTAGTTTTAACATGAATTGCTTTATTGTTTTTCGTTATCTATTTATTAAATATAGAACAATTATTGTCTGTTAGCTAGAGCTAATGTAAGAAATAAAATAGATACATTTGCTCTCCTCATTGAGCTTACTTTCCATCAGAGTAAATAAATTACATGACACTTCAGAAATTATGTCCTATCGAGAAAAATTAAAAAGATGAGGAAGACAGAAGACACAAGGCGAGTCACAGCAGACAGAACAACTGACCGAAGCTTTGAAAAGAGAAGAGGGAGGGATTATCTAAAAGGAAGTATCCAAAGGAAGGATACCTCAGGAGGAAAAAAAAGTCAAGCCCAAAAGCTTCAAGGTGACCTATTGAGTTCAAAGACAACGACGTGAGTAACAGTTTGAATGATGTCTACCAGATGAAGTCAGAGAGGATTTCTGAAGTTTCAGCTAAAATCTTGTGCTTGACCTTTACTATAAGTAAGGTGAAGAGGATTATGAACAGAAAGAAGAGTGACATGGTCTGGGCATTAGTTTACAGATAATTGCTGTGTTGAGAATAGATTATAGTATCAAGGTGGCAAGGGTAGAAGTAGAAATACTCATTATGAGTCTACTAAAATTGTCAGGGTATGAGTTTGTGGTGACTTAAACCACTGTGATAGCAGTGGAGTAAGAAGTGGTCAGATTCTGAATACATGTATGTACATATACATTTACATATGTATTTTAAGCCATGAGGCTGTATGAGAAGACTAAATGAGACAAGAGAGAAGAGAAGAGAAAAAAGTTCTGGGTCCTGGGCAGCCAAAGAGCATGGGCAACATTTTAAGATAATTTATCTGTCAAAGAGAGGAGAAAAATGTGACAGAAGCTATATGGAAAAGTGACTTCAAGACACATCTTTAAAAAGATGGATGTAATAACAAGACATTTGCAAATGGATTTGTTCTTTACTCACTGGCAGTGGAAATTTTTCTTGATTGCTTTTAATTATACAGCCGATTTGTAACATTTTCACTTCATGAATTTTTTTTT
>NW_016810891.1:758948-765224 GCF_001698545.2 Rhinopithecus bieti | reverse complement strand
TTGCAAACTGAAAAAGGCCAATGAAAAGCTGAATTTATATTAAATCTCTTCACTTTACAATATTCAAACATGAGATATCATTCTGCCTGTTAAAATGTATATTGTAAAAACTGGTATTTAGTTTCAAAGTGGAGAAAAAAGTTACCTTATGAATTTTCAGGACTATTTATAGTGTTTTCCAAACTTGAATATGAATTTTTTTTTTTTTAGACAGAGTCTCACTCTGTCACCAGGCTGGAGTGCAGAGGCACGATCTCGGCTCACGATCTCGGCTCACTGCAAACTCCACCTCCAGGGTTCAAGCGATTCTCCTCCCTCGGCTTCTTGAGTAGCTGGGTTCAAGCGATTCTCCTGGCTTAGTCTCTCAAATAGCTGGGACTACAGTTGTGTGCCACCATGCCCAGCTAATTTTTGTACTTTTAGTAGAGACGGGGTTTCACCACGTTGGCCAGGATGGTCTCGATCTCTTGACCTCATGATCCACCCACCTCGGCCTCCCAAAGTGCTGGGATTACAGGTGTGAACCACCGCACCCGGCCTCATAGCCTCTTACAGGAATGGTTTTATTATTTTCATGGTAGTGTGTGGTTTTCTTAGTTTTTAATGATTTGTACTATGAAGTAAAACAAAATGGGAGGTTATATACTAAATAAAAGACATTATAAACATCACATTGACAATATTACAAACTTTAAATTTAATACAAACTTTACATTTATTCTGTAAAATGTGATATATCTTTTTCAGTTTACTAGCAGTGTTTCCTGGCAACCTCTTTAATACCAAAGATGTCTGCTTCAACAGAGGAACAAAAGTGTCGCCACAGGGTAATAGTTAATTTATTAACAATATTAAGCAACTGAATTTCAATGTTCAATTGAGTATTGTTGATACTTTTCAACTTGTTTTACCTTGTGAAATAATTACTAAAGTAGAATATTAATATGTATTTAGAATTATAATAAATGTAACAGATATAAAAGTACATTTATACAGGTATGTTTTGTTGGTGTATCATTAGCATGTGTATTGGCATCATTAATGTGCTGCTGTCAGCAATAAAATTTTTTACAATCATGATTAATTCTTGTTTTATTTTGAATACAGCAAAATACAAAAACTCTCCTTCATTTACACCAGAGTTACATTTATGTAAAATTAAGTGATATCAAAACAATTTGCCCATAATATTTGGTGTATTAAAACTACACAAAAAAAAACACTTTTGGCTTTATGTAAAATACACTTGTGCTCTTACCTAGATAAATAAAAACACATTGTTCAAAGTATGTTAATTTCTGGAAGGACAATATTTTCCTGTGTGGAACTGATCTCTGTGATCTAACACTGCTGCTCTCATTCACTAACTTTTACTGGTGAACCCCAATCATTGTGTAAACTGCCTTTACAAATTTCCAAAATGCCCCTCTAGTGTGAAGCATTTCAAATCAAAACCACTGACTCATTCTTTGTCTCCTACAATTAGTTCTCTGAATACCATCATGAAAATCATACAAAAGCAACTCTTCTTATTTATTAATCTACCTAAAATATGTTAACAGTGTCTCATTGTTCTTAAGATAAACATTTAACTCCTCAAATCTATGAACTGGTCTGGACCCCACAAATGCTGTAGCCTTTCATGCTTGTTGCCTCTGGCTGTATTTGCTCAATTTCAAAATCTCTTATCTCCCAAGTAAAATTCTACCAGATGTCCTCTGCATATGCTAGTTCTGCTGGAATGGTCTCTGTTGCTTCTTTTACATAGACAACTCCTACATATCTTTTAGTTTTTAGTTTAATTATTATTTTCCTGGAAAGGCTTTCCTGACCTCAGTGCCTTGATAATTTCCCTAATTTATATTGTATCATGATTCCACATTCCTCTTATTTTATAACACTATTCACCAGTTATCTACTTATATTTCTATGATGCATTTCTTGATTATTGTATTTCATAACAAGTTTGGAGTGACCACATCTGTTATTATTTATCTAAGACTTGACATATTATCGCCGGGCGTGGTGGCTCATGCCTGTAATCCCAGCACTTTGGGAGGCCGAGGTGGGTGGATCACGAGGTCAGGAGTTCGAGACCAGCCTTGCCAACATAGTGAAATCCCGTCTCTACTAAAAATACGCAGAAAATTAGCTGGGCGTGGTGGTGTGTGCCTGTAATCCCAGCTACTTGGGAGGCTGAGGCAGGAGAATCACGTGAACCCAGGAGGCGGAGGCTGCAGTGAGCTGAGATTGCGCCACTGCTATCTGCCTGGGCGACAGAATGAGACTCTGTCTCAAAAAAAAAAAAAAAAAGAAAAGAAAAGAAAAGACATATTATCTAACACCATGTAGTTTTCAAAAATAAATATACGTTGATAAGCTATAAAAATCAGGAGGAAAGAAGGCAAGTAACAATTCAAGAGACTGAGTCATAAAAGAAGACAGAAAGTATCACCAGTTAAAATATATATATATAAAAGTCATTCCTGATATAAAGAAGATGCTGTGTGGAGAAGTAGAAATCAGGACATTTTGATGTAAGAGCAAATAATGCAATATAGCACGAGTGATGATGTAGGGATTTGGAGACTGAAAAGCTTACAGGTTTGTGATAAGAAACCATGAATAGTTTTAATGAAGGGATAATATCACATTATAAGTCAGAAATATCACTCCAACTGTAAGAAATCAATTGAACAGGAGCATGTCTAGATGTAGAGAAATAGTTTATCCATCTACTAGAATAGTCCAAGAGAGTAAATTGAGGCTGACACTAAAAGTTTTCACTAAGTTTTGGGGATGGTGCAGATCTTAGGATGGTTACCTGTAAGTCGAATTTTTTACTTTCAGTGCTTCTTTTCCTTTTATGTCTTATAAGAGAGGTAAATATTCATATTCACTAAAAAAAATCACATTGTTAGTCCAAGTCATTCTACACAGGGAATTACAAACTCAATTTTGAGTTTCATATTTATGTGAAAAACTTATAGTAAGACCCTGACACAAAAGAAAAGCAATCAAATTATCTTTCAACTGAAGCATATAAACTGGAAATGAAGGGTACATAGCAAGATCTTGTTCCATGTAGCATATAAAAAAGTTATTTAGAGAAAATCAAATTGAAGTATATTCAGTATAATGTTAATTGATATAGAAAATGTCAACTCAAGTTGCTCATAATAGTTAGGGATGAGCAAATGTTTCAAAGTAATTTGGGTTATGATGATATTGATCACTCTAATTTTTTTCACTTCAATTCACTTTACACTGTGTCCTTGGGAATGCAATAAAATAATAATAAAAAGAAGTAATTTAAAACATACTTAATCAAGTCTTTATTAGGTGTCCTCATTTCTTTGAACCTATAGAAGGCAAAAGATACTTATTGTACACCTTTAAAAATTAATAGAGGACTAACTTTCAATTTCTGCAAAAAGAGATAATTTTATATGCGATCTACCTTCAGCTTTTCTTTTTCTTAATGAAAATTATAACACATAATGCAAAAAAAGTAAAAATAGAAACATTCTATATATATATGTATTATATATTAAATCTATATAATAGACATCAAGGTTAGCCTGAATACTAGTATGTTCATTAAGTTCAACATTTCATACTGATCCTAACATACTCTTCGAGGTACTGACAAAAAGATAAAAAATTCTATCAAGACAAAAATGCCTGAAAATGAGTTTTTTAATCAAGTTGTAGGAAAAAACAATAATGATTAAATTACTTTACACTTTAGTAAAGTCATAGTAGCTGACCCATAAAGGCAGCATGCAAAATGAGTGAGTTAAAAATATATCTGTTGTTGAACGTTTGCTACTGCAGCACAGCTAACTAATAGACCCAGTGAGAGGTGGTGTAAAGGGAGGGAGTAGAGAGTGTATTTCAGGCAGAAGAAAAGGAAAATATCAAAACTCAAGGTTTTGAACATTTAGTGTCTGAAGAACTAAAAGGCAATTAAGATAGATACAAATCTAGTACAAAAGTTGGTGTTGATTAAGGAGCATTTGCCTGAAGTGGTAAGTAGTAGTAGTTGCTTAACTATTTCATAAATTTTTTGAAATAAGAAACACTGTATCAAAAGTTTTGAAGTAAATAAAATAGCCAGATTACATAGTGCTAGGTAAATAATTTCCAAGAAGGGGACAACGTTAAATACAGACAGGCTATTACAGTAATCTAGATGGACCTAAAGGAGAAAATCAACCACCAAAATAGTGAAAAATTCACAGATTTAAGGGAGTAGAGCATTTAGAAATGACATGCCTTGGTATTTGAGGTGAAATAAGTAAAGGAGAAAGGAGTCAAGGATGATGTAAATCCTTGACTCTCAGATTTCTGTTAGATAAATGTTGTCATCTAAAAAGCAATGGAGAGAAATGGAAGGACAGTTTTGAAGGTGGAAGGGCAAAGGTTATGAGTTCAGTATTAAATGGGTTAGTTTTGTGCCACATGTACGTCCATAGTGAGATAATTTTTTCGTATGGTCCAAAACTGAGGAGAAAGATATGCGAGTAAATATATAGTTAGAATCTATTAGCCCATGAATGATAAAAGACATGAATGCAACATGCTAGAGAGTGTAAGTAGAGGAGAAGAAAACAATAGCATTAAGGACATGGTTCTTACATGAGCATTTGGGAAAAGGCAGAGTAAAACCTGTGGAAAAAACAAAAAGTGTCTGATCCTCAAGTGTAAAATGAGAAAATTACAGTATTATAGTAGTTCAGTAAATAACTAAGCAAATGGTATATTCAGTGCCTCAAAATGATATTGAAATACCATATATAATAGGGAAACAAAAGGGCCATTGCTTTTTATTATAAAATAAGGTTTATATAAGTGATGCAGAGAAAAAGTATGGGTGGGTATAGAAGTAGGAAATTAAGACTAGAGGACTGTGATTCATAAAATATTTCAATAAAATTGGCTCTAAAGAGAAGTTGAATAACAGAATGGTGTAATAAATGGGATTTGGCTGTTTTGTTATTGTTTTGAAAACGATTTGATGCTAATAAGAAGGAGCAAACAGAGACAAAGAAGTTGAAAATATAAGAGACTACAAGGAAAATTAATGGATATCACCAAGCAAATCAAGGAGATAAAATGCAAAACACAGAGAAAGGAGCTTAGATTGGACGGACGTGTGCAGAAATGAGGAAAAGCACCTTCCAGAGAAGAAAGACAGGTTAACCCATAGGTGTAATGAAAGACTAATGTGAAGTAGAAGTAATTAGCTAAGTGGGGGCAGGTGAGGATGTCCAAGAAGGCTTTGTATTTTCCCTTAGCTTGACCAATCTTTAGGCAGATTTCTTCCTATGTGCCTGGACCTCCATTTTCTCTGGGCATTTACTCGAGAAAACTTTTTATTCTAAATTCGTTCTCTTACCTCTTTGGGACGGAAGGCTTCTCCAAGCCTCTTGCCAGTTTTACATACTAGGAAAGTCTTTCTCAAGAACCTGGGAGCCACCACTTTGCCCCAGTTTCTCATTCTCTGTGAAAAGGTAGGAGCCTAGCTTCAAGGAACACCATTTAGCAAATCAGATGGCCCAATCACAATCATGAATCTCGTGCCTGATGTTCTTCAGTATTTTCCTCTACCTCATCCCAATGCTTAGCGACCCTCTTGCTTTTTGTTTCTGCAGAGTTAACTTCAATTCTCTCCTCTATTTTAGCAGGCTTAAATCAAGTTTTCCTAGACTGTTTAACTCTCTCTGACCTGTTTTTTCTTTGACAGTTTAATCAGGAAACTAGAAGATGCAGATAAAAAAACTGACTGAGACTACCTTCGTGGAATATTAGAAAAAAATACTCCTAAGGAAACAAAGAAATCTAAGTGACGAAAACAATTGGAGTTATACAGATTTATTATAGCACTTATGTCTACAGTTTTATAATACATTAAACATTATAATATCTATCACAGATATGAAGAAGTCAGGTAGCTGGATTTATCTAGGATTGGTAAGTTGCATTTCAGAGGAGACAAAATAAAAATAGTAAATAAATTAGAGAGTTTTAGCAAGATAACGGTTAAAGTAATGGGCCCTGGTAATTCTGTCGAAGGAATGAAAATAGGAAAGCTATGTTAGTGAGGGAGGTATTAAAGCAACCACATCTGTATTGGATCTCAGAATACCAGGATCTTCTGCAACTAAAGTAATTGAGTAAGAATGCTGGTAAGATAGAAGGTTTGTTCCTCCCAAGTCTAAAAATCCTATGATTTTTATTTAAGAAAATCTCTTAAATCTGGTTGCTATTTTC
>NW_016810891.1:680779-758714 GCF_001698545.2 Rhinopithecus bieti | reverse complement strand
TTTTTTTTTTTGAGGCAGAGTCTCGCTCTGTCGCTCGGACTGGAGTGCAGTGGCCGGATCTCAGCTCACTGCAAGCTCCGCCTTCCGGGTTTACACCATTCTCCTGCCTCAGCCTCCCGAGGAGCTGGGACTACAGGCGCCCGCCACCTCGCCCGGCTAGTTTTTGTATTTTTTTTTAGTAGAGACGGGGTTTCACCGTGTTAGCCAGGATGGTCTCAATCTCCTGACCTCGTGATCCGCCCGTCTCGGCCTCCCAAAGTGCTGAGATTACAGGCTTGAGCCACCGCGCCCGGCCCTGGTTGCTATTTTCAAACCCTTCATGACTCCTTAACTCTCTTTATGCTGTTGAGCTGTGTTTTTTACGTTTTATTTTATTTTGTTGTGTGTGTTTTTGATTACTAAACAAGATGTTCTATGACTTAAGCAGTTTTACTCCTAGTCAGTTGTTCCCTTGGACAATTTCATTGCTGCCCTAATCCTTTTCATTGCAAAATCATGTACAAATTTAGCAATATCTTTTGGTAGCTCAGCACATTGCTGTCTTTCAGTTATTACATCTTCTATTTATTTAGAGAAAAAAATACATATATTTTTGGCTCTTGCTGGAGTTTCCTAAATCTTTGCTTGATTTTTTCTTCTCTTACAGTGATGTGGTAATTTTTCTTTCTTTTTTTTTTTCCTTTCTTTTTTTAATTTTTTTTTACTTTTTTGAGACAGAGTCCCACTCTGTTGCCCAGGCTGGAGTACAGTGGCATGATCTTAGCTCACTTCAACCTCTGCCTCCTAGGTTCAAGCAATTCTCATGCTTGGTCTCCCAAGTAGCTGGGACTGCAGGCATGTGTCATCATGGCTGGTAATTTTTTTGTATTTTTAGTAGAGACAGAGTTTTACCATGTTGCCCAGGTTGGTCTCAAGCTTCTGAGCTCGGGCAATCTGCCCTCCATGGCCTCCCAAAGTGCTAGGATTACAGGCATGAGCCACTGCTCCTGGTGATGCTGTGGTAATTTTTAAACAGGACACAAATAGGCAATTTTTATAAGCTTGATCAGTGCTGTCAATAGTCTTGTTACTGTTGTTTATATTTTGCTTATTTATTTATTTGTTTTCTGTGATTTTGTAGCCAGTAGTGATGAAGATAATTTACTTCTACAATCCAGTAAATGTACCAAATTGTTTTTGTTTCATCCACCATTGATGTTCACCTAGGTTGATTCCACGTCTTTGCTATTGTAAGTAGCTCTGTGATGAACATATGAGTGCAAGTCTTTTTGGTAGAATGATTTGTTTTCTTTGAGGATATACCCAGTAATGAGATTGCTGGGTTGAATGGTAGTTCCACTTTAAGTTATTTGAGAAATCTCCAAATTGCTTTCCATAGTGGCTGAACTGATTTGCATACCCACCAACAGTGTATGATAAATAAAAAATTAAGCATTCCCTTTTCTCCACAGCCTGGCCAACATTCGTTGTTTATTGACTTTTTAATAGTAGGCACTCTGACTGATGTGAGATGGTATCTCACCGTGGTTTTAATTTGAATTTCTCTGATAATTAGTGATCATAAGCTCTTTTTCACATGTCTGTTGGCCATGTGTACGTCTTCTTTTGAGAAGTGTCTGTTCACGTCTTTTGCCCAAACACCATGAAATACTATACAGCCATAAAAATGAATGAAATGCTGACCTTTCCAGCAACAGAGATGTAGTTAGAGGTCATTTTCCTAAGCAAATTAACACAGGAACAGAAAACCAAATATAGTATGTTCTCACTTATAAATGGGAGCTAAACATTGAGTATTCATGGACATAAAGATGAGGGACTACTATAGTGGTAGGAGAAGAGAGGTGAAGTTAAAAGTTGAAAAACTGTTGGACACTATTCCCGGTACCTGGTGATGGGATTATTTATATCACAGACCTCGATATCATGCAATATACTCAGGTACCAACTTACACATATGCATCCTGAATCTGAAATACAAGTTAAAAAAGAGAAAAAGAATTTAAGAAAATAACCTCTGACATGCAAAAAAGAAAAAAAAAAAAAGGAAGAAAAGAAAGAAAGAAAGAAAAAGAAAATCCATAATCTAGTAAATATAAAGAACTCAAAGTTTCAATAAGCAATACAGTCTGTCCTCCACATTTGCAGGTTCCACATCCATGAATTCAATAAACTGTGAATCAAAAATATTTGGAAAGAAATAAAATATGACAATAAAATAATACCATACAAATACTACAAATTTGAAAATACAACTATTTCCGTAGTGTTTACGTTGTACTAGTTCTTATCAGAAATCTAGAGATGATTTAAAGTATGCAGGAGGATATGCATAGGTTATGCGCAAATATTACAGTTTTATATGAGACTTGAGCATCTGCAGATTTTATGTGTGGGGGTCATGGAAACAATCCCTTATGCCTACTGAAGAATGACTGTATTGTTGTATTTTTTCAGTGAAAATCTGCCATATATGCTTATACCAAAATAACTGGGATGTGGGAGTGAGCAAGCAGCAGTTTGGTTTGATAACCCAGAAGGCTGCTCTCAAAAGTCTTAGTCAATTTCACAGCAAAGACAGGACAATGACAATTATTTATTGTCAAAATTTGCAAGCCCAGATTTAGCTTTTCAAGTTGAAGGCACAATATAAATCTAAGGAATTAAATACTGTCTCATAATAACTCACACATGCAAATCTCACCTCTGATCATACACCCAAACCAGGGAAAAGTGTAACATCTGGGCAAGGTAGAGTTTTTAAACCTCTAACCTCCTCAGAATAGTAAGTTTGATAAAATCTCTCAGCAATTAGAACTAGCCATTTAGTTTGCAAGGCTCAATGCAAAATAAAAATCATGGATTTTTTTATTAGTAATGTATGGTAATATGTGACAATAAAGATACCAAAATCGTAAGCTTTTTACTCATTTTCTACAAACTTTAAATTTGTTACATTTTTTAATTTGCTAACTAATGTTATTCTAAGTAAAGAAAAAGTAAAATTTTACATTATTGCCATAAAGTTTGCTGTTCATCTTTACGTTGTATAATGTCAGTTTCAAAATGCAAATATAGGAACATTTTGTTCGGTTATGGGATTAAGGAAATTACACGATTTCTATTTTGTAGCTCATGTATGCATATGTATTTTGTTATTACCAGAAGAGTGAAAATTCTGCAAGAAACTAACTCAACTGTCTTACTTTGTGCTGTATCCACTCACTACCAACACTCCACAGAAAGGCAAAGATAGGAAAGGATTGTCCTATCTTTGCCTTTCCTTCTCTATCATTTTCAGTGTAATTCACTGGCTAATACAGGAAAGTAACATGAGTAAGAAAGTTTATGATATCATTTCTTAATTGTTTGTGTTTCTTAGAACATCTTTGCCTTCTTTCTGCATTCAAAGAAAGTTGTGTTTCAAATCGAAAGTGTGCCTTCTCAGGGCTGTCGGGCTGTCGGCATTCCCATCCTCCATGTTCAGACACAGGCATAACTCTCTTACTCTGAATACTACTCATTTTGACTCTCACTGAACTCCCAAGCATTCTGGTTCCACTGGAATTATGTGCTCACGGGACATTGAAAGCATTGTAAATAAATGGATGGTAATTAATAATGGTAGAACATCATATTATGCTTCTCTCTCTACCAACATGAATTCTCCATCACCTCTTTGGGTTTCACTTACAAAATCCAAGTTCAAAGATAAAAGTATTCAGAATTTCAAGATGGCAAAACAAATAATTAAACAAATCCCAGTCCCTCTGAATGTGTGGCCATGTGCATGCCTCTAAAGCCCTCTTGCTAGAGGCAGTTAATAAAAGGCTGCCTGATGAGTTAGAGACAAAGTTCCCTACCAGAGACCCCCAGTGATCAGAAGTGCATTCTCTGGTATCTTCTTTCTTTTGCTGTTCTAAAACCTTCTCAGGATCTTTGTCTTTACTTGGGAAGCTAACCCAGGTTATTTGACAACTTGAATCCTTGCCTCCATACTCTCACGTAGCTTGTATCCTTCCCATCCTACAGGTCCTAACTCTATTATCACCTCCTTAGTGAGGTGCCTCAATAAAGGAACCGACTTCTCCCCTATTATCTTTATTTTTATCAAAATTGTACAATTATTCACCACAACCTAACGTTAGAACACTTCAGTTACCCCAAAACTTTGCCTGGCAATAATGAATCTACCCTCCCACACACCCTCAACCTTATACTGCCTTTGATCTTTCTTTCCATCAGTGTAAATTTGCCTTTTTTGAACAATGTAAATAATTTGAATTAAACAATGTATAGTTTTTTGCATCTGACTTCTTTCATTTTGCCCAATTTTGAGGTTTATTTATGCTGCAGAATGTATCAGTTGTTGTTCTTTTTTTGAATTGTTTTGTTTTATTTTATTTTATTTTATTTTATTTTATTTTATTTTATTTTCTAAGTCCCGGGCATATATGCAGGATGTGCAGGTTTGTTGCTTAGGTAAATGAGTGCCTTGAGGTTTGCTGCCACCTATCAACCCATCACCTACGTATTAAGTCCAGCATACATCAGCTCTTTTTCCTAATGCTCCTCCCCTGGCGCACTCTCTCAACAGGTCCTAGTGTGTGTTATTCCCCTCCCTGTTTCCAGGTGTTCTCATTGTTCAGCTACTGCTTATAAATAAGAACCTGTAGTGTTTGGTTTTCTGTTCCTGTGTTTGTTTGCTGAGGATAATGGCTTCCAGCTTCATCCACGTCCCTGCAAAGGACATGATCTCACTCCTTTTTATGGCTCCATAGTATTCTATCATGTACATGTAACCACATTTTCTTTATCCAGTCTATCATTGATGGGCATTTGGGTTGATTACATGTCTTTGCTATTGTGAATTGTGCTGCAATGAACATGTGTGCATGTATCTTTATTATAGAATGATTTATATTCCTTTGGGTATAGACCTGGTAATGGAATTGCTGGGTCACATGGTATTTCTGGTTCTAAATCTTTGAGGAATCACCACACTGTCTTCCACAATGGTTGAACTAATTGACATTCCCACCAGTAGTGTAAAAGAATTCCTATTGCTCTGCAACCTCACCAGCATCTCTTGTCTCTTGACATTTTGACTTAAACTCCTTTATTTAAAACAAAACATTTATTTAAAACAAAACATTATTTAAAACAAAACATTTTGCACAGGAACAGTTTCAACTATTATTTCCCTTTTGCAGCTACTTCAGATTTTATAATTTATCTTAGCCAAAGGCTGAGAAGCAATACTTAATCTTTTTAATCCTGTATAGTAAGACAGGGCTAACCATTCATGGGCATGCTTTTTACTTCTTTTCCCCTTATGCCCCCTTCCTCTCCCTGTTTCCCTTTCTGTCCTCTTCTCTCATCCTCCTTTCTTCCCCTCGATTCTCCTTCCAACTTCACTTTTTGTAAATCTTATTTCCTCCTCTCCTTTTATCCCTTCTCCCCCACTTTTTTAAAAGAGTACCCGCCATATCATACTTGATGATATGTTTTAAGGAAAGAGAGCCTAATGAATTCCTTCAACTAAAATAATGATGGAGGACCTTTCTGAAATTCAGTCTTAATTTTGTAAGCATGCTCTTTATTTTTTATTTTTATTTTCTATTATACATTAAGTTCTGGGGTACATGTGCAGAACATGCAGTTTTATTACATGGGTATACATGTGCCATGTGGTTTTCTGCACCCATCAACCCGTCACCTACATTAAGTATTTCTCCTAATGCTATCCCTCCCCTAGCCCCCCACCCCCGATAGGCCCCAGTGTGTGGTATTCCGCTCCCTGTGTCTATGTGTTCTGGTGCTCTACACGTTCAGAGAAGCTTCTCTAGTAACAAACTATAGAAATGATCCCTGAAAGTGTAGTCTTGTCTCTTGACATTTTAACAATCGCCATTCTGACTGGCACAAACTGGTATCTCACTGTGGTTTTGATTTGCCTTGTTGTACTAATCAGTGGCACTGACCTTTTTTCCGTACGTTTGTTGGTCATATGCATATCTTTTCTTGAAAATTGTCTATTCATGTGTTTTCCCCACTTTTTAATGGGGTTGTTTCTTTCTTGTAAATTTGCGTAAGTTCCTTGTAGATTCTGGATATTACACCTTTGTCAGATAGATAGCAAAGCTTTTCTCCCATTCTATAGGTTCTCCATTCACTCTGATGATAGTTTCCTGTGCTGTGAAGAAGTTTTTCAGCTTAATTAGATCCTATTTGTCAATGTTTGCTTTTGCTGCAATTGCTTTTGGAGATTTCACCATAAAATCTTTGCCCATGCTTATGTCCTGAATAATATTGCCTAGATTTTCATCTAGGGTTGTTATAGTTTGGGGATTTACATTTAAGTCTTTAATACATATTGAGTTAATTTTTTGTATAGGTGTAGGGATAACCAGTTCTCTCAGCACCATTTGTTAAATAGGAAATCCTTTCACCATTGCTTGTTTTTGTCAGGTTTGTAGAAGATCAGATGGTTGCAGATGTGCGGTTTTATTTCTGAGCTCTTTATTCTGTTTCTTTGGTCTATGTGCCTGTTTTATACCATTACCATGCTATTTTGGTTATTGTAGTCTTATACTGTAGTTTAAAGTCAGGTAGTGTGATGCCAAAAAGGAGCTTTGGACAATCCTAAGCAAAAGAACAAAACTGGAGGCATCAGTTGTTGCTTTTTGTTGCTGAAAAGTATATCCTTATATGGATATACCACTGTTGTTTATCCATTCACTCATTCATTTTTTATTTGGCATCTGGATTTTTTTTCCAGTTTTGGATATAAAATGCTGTTATAAATACTGTGCACATACCTGTGTGAGTATGGTTTTTTACTTTTGAGTAAATTCCTAGTAGTGTAACTGTTGTGTCAAATGGTAAATTTATGTTTAACATTTAAAAACTTGCCAAAATGTTTCCCAAAGCAACTATACCATTTTATATTCTCAGCAATAATATATGATAGTCCTGACTTCTCTACATCCTTGAAAACACATTATTACCTGTCTCTGATTATAGCCATGTAGTGGCATATAGTGACATCTCATTGGAGTTTTAGTTTGCATTTCTCTAAAAATGTTGAATGTTTTAATGTGTTTATTAGCTAGTTTTTGGTAACATATCTATTTAAGATTTTCCTATTTTAAAACTGAGTTGTTTGCATAGTTTCAATGTTATGAAATTCTTTATACATTCTGATTAAGTTCTTTATCAGATATTATTTGAAAATACTTTTCCCCAACGTGGCCTGTCTTTTCATTTTCTTAATGGAGTCTTTTGAATAATATTTATTTTGATAATTTCAAATTTATTATTTTTGATGGAACATGCTTTTGATGTCATATGTTAGAGCTTGTAGCCTAATTTATGGTCACAAAATGTTCTACTGTATTGTCTTGTGTATGTTTTAGGTCTGTGTTTCGTTATTTATTATGATACGGGTTAAAAGTATAAATTCGGTCTGTTTTAATGTGAACACAATTTGTTGAAAAGACTATTTTCCACAGTTCATTATTTTGAAACATTTGTAGAAAAATCAATAAAAGCAATGGTTTATTTCTGGATCTCAATTCTATTACATTGATCTATATGTCTGTCTTTATGCCACTACCATACACTACATTAATTGCTACAGTTTCATAGTAAGTTTTGAAATCAAGACGTTTAAGTCCTCCAGCTTTGTTCTTCTTTCACAATATTGTTTTTTGCTATTCTAAGTGCGTTAGATTTCTATATAAATATGAGCATCAACTTGGCAGACTTTACAAGGAGACTGAGGAGACTGCTGAATTTTTGTAGGAAGGGGAAAAAATTAAAATTAAATATGAAAATTGTCATCTTGATAATATTGTGTCTTCCAATTTAGGAACATGGCATGTTTCTCCATTCATTTAAATATTATTTAATTTCAGCAATGTTTTGTGGTTCTGATTGACTTACAATTTTTTGTTAAATTTATGCATTTTTCTTTCCTTTTTGGAGCTACTATGAATGGAATTGCTTCCCACATTTTTTTGTTTGTTTGATTGATTTTTTGCTGTTTTCTTGTTACTAGGTTATAGAAATACAATTTATTTTCATACTAATTTTGAATCTTTCAGTCTTACCAAACTCATTTTTTGGTACTAATAGTTATTTTTGGATTCTTTGATATAATATTTTCTTCATATATTATCAAGTTATCTGGGAATAAAGACAGTTTTAATTATTTAATTTATGCCTTATTGTACAAAGTAGAGTCTCCAGGACACTGTTGAATAGAAGTGGTAAAAGCAGACATTCTTTCCTTGTTCTTGATCTCAGGGAGAATGTATCCCGTTTTTCATCATTATATATAATGCTTGCTGTGAGCTTTTTGTAAATGCTATTTATCAGAATTATAAATTTTTCTGTTTTTTCTAGTTTGTTAACTTGTTTTACTTATATGAATATTTGATTTAGTCTAATTTTATGCCTTAATTAAGATGATTATGCAGTTTATTTTCTGTACCCTTTGTATTAATATGGCTATTACATTGATTGATTCTCAGGTTGTAAAAGAACCAGTACTCCTTGGATACATTCTACTTGTACTTGACATATAATTATTTTGTATATGGTCTTGAATTTGGTTTGCTAGTATAATATTAATGTTTATGTGTTTATGTGCATAAAGGATATTGATGTTCATTTATGTGTTTCTGTGATGTCTATGTCCAGGTATCAAGGTATGAGATAAGAATTGTTCCCTTCTCCTATATTCTCTGAAATAAATAGAGAAGGATTAGTATTATTTGATTTGTGAATATTTGAGAGAATTCACACGTCAAGTCATCTGAGCATTTCTTGTAAACCTGGAATCATCAAATTTTATGCCCCAACTCATTTAGCTCTTCCACTTAAATTTTATTAAACTCACAGACCTTTTCTTGTCTAATTTCTACCTGCCTTTCAAGTCTCAGCTTAAAAGGCATACCCTTGTAAGAAAATTATTTAAAACACTTCGCAGGATTACAGAATAGTTTTTCCTTATTTTCTAATGATGCTGTGAATGTGTATGCATAAGTATCATTTAGTTTTATATTTATCTGGTAATTTAATGAAATCTGAAAAATTGTAGAGTATGTTTGTGTTTATATTGCATTTTAACAGTTTCATCAAGAGCTATTATATAATTCCTCCACAAACTACATTTAGTTGTGATCTGTTTGAAATTTTTTAAATGACTTTGGATTCTTATTTTCTTGATTAAATTAGAATTCACTCCCCTGTATTTATAGGTGACATTTGTCCTACAGCTCAGCAGCCAGGTTTAACAGAAACAAATCAGTGGTCTAACAAAACAGGCATCTTACGAAGAGGATATTAGCAAGTGTTTTTTGTAGGATTTGGGGTTGCATTAGAAGATTTTGGGATGATCCAAGGAACCAGGTATTTCAGGATTGAGTGCAGGTAAGAAGCAGTGGTAATTGTCCTATTAAGTATTGTCCAGAAAATAAAAATTTACATCTGTCATAGTTAAACAAGCAATAAAGACTTTATCAGAAACCTTTGCAATTTGGGTTAATACTATTGCATTAGAAGACAGGGCAAGAACTCCATTCCACTGAAACAAAAGATGGAAGGATATTTTTAATGCTGAGGTGATCTAAAAGTACTGGAGGACATTAGGCAGGAAATTGGTCAAGGTGATTAGGCCACCAGTGTTTGCTAATTAGTGAAATTAGGCTTTTACTCTCCAACAGGGACAGGGAGATAGAGGTGCTATCTTTCTTAATTGCTCTCATATCTTTAAGAAAGACACTTCAGGGTCAGAGCACTGGTAAGAGAGTAAGAGAAGATTTACATCTCAATGGTGCAGAAAAAGAATATGAAATAGCAAATTTTCTGAAGAAATGCTCTGAGAAAAGTGAGCTCAGGAACCTATAGTGAGAAAGAAGTCTGTCTAAACTGTAGTCAAGCTGAGCGAAATCTTAAGGGAATCTGGGTCAGTGTATTAATCACTGTTTTCCAGAAGGATGAAAACAAAAGAGCAAGACTAAAACTGATTTGTTAAAAAGCAGTAGGCACTCATGGAAGCCTGGAAATGAGGCTATTTGGCCTTTTTTGTTCCTTGGACAATGTTTTTTGTTTGTACTCAGAAGTGATTACAGATAAATTTTGTTTGATTGTTTATTTGTTTTCCTCAGCATTATAGGGTGACCTCATCTGATATTGGGTATTTGTGAAATTATTGATGTTCAGTGGAACATCTAACAGTTGCTATGCCAGCTATCATATCTGTTTATTTCTGTCTTTACCTTGATATTTTGTGTTTGCTTTCATTTTGGAAGGAAGAGAGCTGTATTTTTGTAGATTTGGAAAAGAATATATATATATTCATATACATATTCATATATATATTCACATATATATTAATATATATGTATTCTTCCTAATCAGTCATCATATCCAATTGGCTCTACCTTCAAATTATGTATATATAAATTATATATACAAAAATCTATATATATACACATTTCTTCTGTATTTTGTATAGATTATCTGTTGCTTGATGATATTCTGAATTCCCCCTATAGAAACCAAATAGAACTAAAATTTCATAAATCTCTCCTATAAAAACCATAATTTAGAGTATAGTGTTTGATAATTTCTTCTACTTTTCTATTGTTGTTAGTGTTTTCTCATTTCTTTTCTAAATTGCTTTTAGAATTTAACATTATCATCACAATAAACATTTAATCCAGAACTGGTGTAATATAATTCACAAAGTATTTAAATATAGTTGTAATCCTTTTCTCATTTCAAATGAGTTAGTAACGTTTCTCATTTTACTTATGTTTATCATACATTTATTTTAATAAACAATGCTGCATATAATTTTTTAAATGTTTTTATTCTCTCAGGGAATTAAGGAATATAACTCAGGTAACTGATCACATCTATTGACTTACCTATAAAATACTGAGATAACATAATCTTGATAAGAAAAAAGAAGACATACTGCATATATTTTGCTTCACTTTGAATATATCATGCATTACAGATAATGGCTCTGACAAGCAACATATCTGTACCTCTAAGTCTAGTAAACATTTCTATCCTAACTAGACTTCTAAAACTGATTATAATCCTAATCTTCCTCACTCACTTAGCAAAAATTATAATACAAGTCAGTATAAAATCAGACCTCAACTCTCATTTCCTTGGAAATGCACTGCCCTACCTTATGGCTTCAAAAGCAACCTATATGATTCCTAAATTTTTATCTGCAGCCTGGTCAATTCCCATCAACTCTAGATCATACATAAAATTTACTTGGATATCTAATTGACAACTCAAAGTTAATATGCCCATTAATGTAATGGATTCCTGATTGTCACGCTTCCCCCAAAATCATTAACTCCTCTAGATTTTTCTGAGTTAATAGCAGCTCCATTTTCCAGTCACTCAGACAATGATTTGAGTCATCCTTAACACCTTCTTTTGAATCACATTCTTTTCTTAATCAGCCATCATATCCAATTGGCTCTATCTTCAAATTATATTCAGAATTCAACCAAAATAATTCTGCTACTACCCTGTTGAAGTCACTATCATTTCTTTCCTGGACTAGTACTAAAGCCTTCCAAAAGATCAACTGGATAACTGGATTCTGACAGTACAACAGCAAATGTTGACTGCATCTTGCTGCAATTCTGTTTAAACACTCCAGGGACTGCCAATTTCCCTCAGTACAAAAGACAAAATGAGAAAGCTTATGTGATCTAAATAACATTACCCCTCTGGGACCTCATCTCCTGCTTTGACTGCTCCCACTCACTCTGGTACAGCCTCATTGTTTTCCTTCCTGTGATTATGTTCACAGCTCAGGATCTTTGTTCAGGCTGTTCTTTCTGCCTAGACTTCTCATCACCGAGATACCCTCCAGTCTTGCTCCTTTGCCTTATTTAAGCTTTTGCGAAAATGTTACCTTAACACTGACATGTTCCCTGAGTATTTATTTTAAAGTTTAACCCCCCGTTTTACCCAGGGTTTTACTAAGAGACAGAAACAATAGACTATATATAGAGAAAGATGAAAAATAATCTATTAGGAGAATGGGCTCACTTGATGAAGGAGGCTGAAAAAGTCTCAGGACAGGCTGTCTGCAAAGCAGAAAAACCAGGAAAGCTGGTAACATGGCTCAGCCCAGGACCAAAGGCCTTAGAATAAAGAAGTCAATATTAAACTTTCAGTCCAAAGCTGAAGGCCTGGGAGTCTAGGGGGCCACTGGTGTGAGTCCCAGAGCCCAAAGGCTGGAGTTCTCACATCCAAGGGTGTTAATCACAACTATGCCAAAGTTCCAGCCCATGATGAGGTCCGAAGGGAGTGGGTGGATGGGTGGCAAGTAGCTGAAAGGACACTTAGGGGGATGTAGGCAGGTGAAATGTAGTTTTATTCAGCAGCTCTCTCATTAGCAGTCTCTCACACTGTCCGCCTTTATCTTGGCTGTCTGCTCTGGCTTCTCCCAGCAGCTGGCTCTGTAGCTCCTGCTGCTCCCACACCCACAGCTGCACTCTCTGGCCTGCAAGGACAGGGTCAGCAGCTTAACCCTTTCCCTCTAGGCACAAACCAAGTCCTGGCCTCCCACCTGCCCGCCTTCGAGGTAACCGGTTCTCCCTTACAGGGATCATTAGTGTTACTCTGTCTTCCTAGGCACGAGAGAGAGCCATGCCCTGGCTCCACCCTGTGTGTCTGTAAGACAGACAACTCTGGCTTTCTCTCTTTCTCTGGGCACATGTGTGAGCCCTGTGCACAGTATCACCACGGCAGTTATACCTTTTACAAACAGTAGTGGCTCCTAGCCAAGTATGAGCTTACACAAACAAGTAGAGGTTACACAAACAAGGTTATATAGCATCATGAACCCGTACTCCAAACTCACTGAGTCACTTTGGCTGGGATGTTTACTTTGGCCTACGCCTGACCAAAGCACATCTTTGTACCTTACAAAGGGCGAGAGAGGAAGGGCATTGCAGCTCTGGGAGAGAGGGGGCAAAAAGTTACCCTTCCCCTTCCTTTTTGTTTCATCCTACCTCCCAGCTGATTGGATTGTGTCTGCTATCATTGAAGGCAGATCTACCCTACTCAGCCCACTGATTCACACACCAATCTCCTTCAGATGTACCCTCACAGACACACCTGGAGCATCCCAATCATTCTTACCAAACAGCCAACCACTTGGGTTTCCCTTGCAGCAGAAGAGGATAGGTTCAGTGTCTCTTAAACACTGAGAATAATTAATACTGTACCTGGATATCCTATCTGGATATCCTTTAATCCAGCCATGTTGACGCCTAAATCAACCATCATACTTCTGTACAGCTGAACTCTCTCCATTAATTCTTCTTGCTTTATTTATTTCCATGATACATATCAAGTTCTAACACGTAATATAATTTAAGTAATGGTTTGCTTTTCTTCTTCCACTAGGATATAAGTTCCATGAGGAGAAAAGTTTTTTTTTTTTTTTTTTTTTTTTTTTTTTTGTTGAATCACCATCTTAACAGAGTCGGGCACAAAGTAGTTGGTACATGTAAGTTAACTGAATTCAAAGGGGATTAAATATAATTCTTAAAATTCTCTATAGAATATTCTTTTGATAATATTCCATGAGTCTGAATAAAACACTAGCTAGCATTGTATCATTCTGGATAAAATAAACTGTGTGTCAGTAAAAATTCAAAAATCTAAATGTTGTACAACTGTGGTTTATTTCTAACTTATGATCAAATTGTTGTAGGACTTTTCCTTTAGTTCAGCTAAAGAAGGAGTTCTTGTCCGTCCCACGGTCACAAAAATTTAGGCTCACAGATTGTTTAAAGGGTGTGGAAACCAGGGTTTTATTGGATGAAAAGGATAATAAAAGGGAAAACAAGGACTCTTGCAAGGCCAGAGTCCCTCAGCTAGAGCGCTTCCTGCCAGTCGTTCAAATCCCAGGTTCCACCTAGAAAAAAGAGGGGCCCGGCTCCTCCTTGCTGTGAAGGGCATGAGCTTCCTGAGGCACCACCACAGTGGACAGGCGGGTTAGAGTTTCTCCAGGGACCCCCTCCCACCTGGTTGTCTCATTCCTTCCTCTGAAGAAGTACATGTAACTGCCGTTAGATTAAGGATAAGGACAAAGACAGATCTTAACTGCTTCCTGCTGACAGGGGCACTGTTTTGGGGAAACAGCAGTGAGAGCTCCCTCAGAAGCCTATCCAGAAGAAGGGGCCATCATCAGAGGCTCTGGGTGCATGGCTGTTTGGAATCTGATGGCCTGAAGGCAAGAACAGACAAACCTGGCTATTAGAAAACATGTATCAAAATGAAACAAGGGTAGGGTTAAGGACAGCTCAAAAATTCCGAGGTCCTTTACCAGTTTGCACAGAGAGAAAGAGGCCAAAAGCTCGACTGGTTAAAAACAAAACAAAACAAAACAAAAAACTTTACCCTTTTCCCAGCATATTGGGCTTCCGGGTTCCCTTGCCTGGAGCCCAGTCCTAAGCCAAGCAGTTTAAGGTTTGGGAAATTAACTCTTTCCAGTTTGGAGGATGCATCTGAGGGGAATGTCCTATAGTACAGAGACACAATTACCTATCAGTGAAGCGAGAACTGAGGAAATGAAAGGAAAAAGCAAGCATCTTTCAAAGGAGTCCCAAGGGTTTAGGATGCATTCAAAAGGGGTACAGACTGAAGATGAATGGCTATGCATCTAGAAAGAGATGAGCAGGCGCCCCTGGTTCCCTTCTCTCCCCAGCAGATACCAGGGCACACGAGGGAGAGAGGAAAGAGCGTCCTTTTTCCTTCTTCCATCCTTGCATCTCCGAGTCCTGGTGACCTTGGCAAGTGCCACCATGAGTGCCAAAATGGCTTGCACTCGTGAAGCAGGGAGGGCCTAGAGAATAGGAATTATCCGCTCTCACTTATGCCTCTCTCCCCATGACTGTCGGTATCCTTGGAGTTCCCTAGACCTCATTTATGCCATGGATATTAACGTGGCCTTTATCTATGAAACAGGAAGCTTGAGGTTGGCTTAATGGGTAGGAACCAGTCACGCACACCTGAGCTGTGCCTTTTAACTTCCATTACCATCTTCCTCTGGATTCCTCAGATCCAGTTTTCTTGCTTAGTGCTTTGACTCAAAGCTTAGAATTGAGTCCTGGACAAAAAGGTGTCTCAGGGTTGTTGCATGAACTCCTTATCATAAGCCGAATACTAAGTTAAAACTGTAGAACTGAGTCCTCCTTCAACAAGGGAAGGGAAAGGATGTCTTGTGACACACCCAGATAACTGGTAGCTATAGTTATGCTTGCTATGATTTAGGTGCATAGTGCTTGGCTTTGGTTAGCTTTCTTGGTCTTACCTTCCCCAAAAAGAAACTTTCACGTGATGGGCATCCTATTTAATACCAGCACCTGGCAGGATTTGCAGGATAATTGCTCAGAACTAGGATATTGATCCCGATTTTTACATTACCCATCCCTCTTGTTCTTTCTAAGCTGCAGCTGGAGATTGCTGGTTGGTTCACAGGAACAAGCAGGATTAGTCTAAAATGTAGGCAAAAATTTAAAAACAACTAGTGAGTTTAGAATTTAATAACAAATATACTTTCTGAAACAAGATCTCTCTCTTTCCAGTCCTCATGTTTGTTGAAAAATCATCATAGGACTGAGTGGTTTGCAAAGTAGACTTTAGTTTTACACTTGGCCTGATTATTTGCATAAAGTGCAGCAAGTATAATTATTTTTACATAAGTTTTTTGGATCGGCTTTGATGGAACTTTCTTCCCCAAGGAATCTCAGATAAGAGCTTTTACAGCTGAGCTCAGCCATGGGTTAATCCTCAGATACCTGTGAGTTGAGTGATCCTTTCCTCTTAAGGTTCCATTATAAACTCGGAGCTCCTAGATGTGTTAGAAAGTGACGTTCTTTACTGACCACAGGTCAGGAACTGTGTACAGGGACTGTGTAGACAAGGGTATGAGGACAGTTTCCCCACTGGGCTTTTACTGGCTCTGCAAGTCAAAATTGACTCCTTAAAGGGAAACATACCCTTCCAGTCAACGCCTTGGTAAAATAACCAGTTTCTCCAATTGTGTCCTGTTGCAAAAGAAAAATGGATTCTTATTGCACTGATGCAAACAACTATATTGCGATAAGTTAAAATTACTCACAGTTTCCAAATTCTAGAGGAACCAGGCAGAGAGAAACAAACATGCTTTAAATTTTGTTCATAGTATACCTCATTCAACTATTACAGGCTGTAAATAGTTCAAAATATGTTTCCTTGACTCTGAAAAACCAAACAAGGATCAGCAATATTCCAAGCAAAAGTCAAAAAGGTTGCCTCAGCTTTCTGAGTTCAGTCTATTTAGTTCATTCTTGTTTTGCTTGATATTCATGAGCATTTCAGCTCTTCATGAGTCCTGTACATTTTCCTTCATTCCAATGCACAATCTCTAAAGTACAGAGAATTATCAGAAGCATGTATTTGAGAGCACCTGTTATAATTCTATAGCTCATTTTAAACCATCTTTGAAAGGGATTAAAACAAGACAATTGTCTGTGAATAGCAAAATATTCAGGGTAGTTATGGTTAGAAACACAATTGACAAGGAACTTTGGTTTTCTCTGTGGTTTACAAGAACTTAACATAGCAACCTTAATTGTGATAGCATACACTCAGACATTAGAATTTTAGAAATCCCATACAATTTTGGAACATATATTAGCATTCATCAATATATAACCTAAAGAAGACTGAACATTATTTTGACAATCCCATGCACCTAAACATGTCAAATAATTCTGTTTACCTCTCTTGTCTGGACACTTCACGGGGCCTTCTGAAGTATTAAAAAAGCCAGGTGCCAGGAAAGACAAATGTGAAACTGAAGTTTGATTTTGAGAAGGCTGTTAAATGTTTGAGGTTTAAAACACTTGATATTATGTAATAGAATTCCAGATTACCATAAATTATCTATTTTGCCAAAATGAAGACTCAGAAATTTTAAAGAAGCAAAAACCTTTTATAATCCTTTACAACTTTTGCCAAAGAACAGATTACCACCTCAGGAAAACCTTGTTGTGCTTTTATTTCAATGCCCAATTCATAGAAAAACCACATACTATCCTTTTCTGAATTTAGTGAATATGTTCACACAGAGAACCTCTTCTACAAGATTAATTTCCACAATTCTTCCACCACTTCTTTGAGCCTTCAGCTAACTCATTTAACTCTGAACAATCCTTTAACCCTAGGCAAAAGTTTACATTTCAAGGCCTTCTTATAACCTTTAACTAAAAAACACATTTTACTGTTCTTATACACCTTGCATGAAAATTTACTTCTAATAGTTTCAATTAACTCCTAGCAATTTTTAACTTTAAGGTAAAACTTGGTAAGTTGCTTTAACTGAGTGCTAAGTGCATCCAAGGTTACCTTCTTAATTAAGGGTATGGTTAGGTCCACATGTCCCCGGGCCTTACCAGTTGTGAAGCCAGCAAGTCAAATGGTTCTCAAAACCCAAAACGCAGTTTATAACCTAAAAACACTTAGCAAACCTTGCATCTGACCTGCTTTGGCAATCCCATGCACCTAAACATGTCAAATAATCCTATCCCCTTTAGGGCTGTTTTTATTTCTTAAAGATTAAAGTCATGTGAACTGAAAGGTACCACAGCTTTTACCACCCCTTAAAAAAAAAAAAAAAAATTGATCCAGGCACTTGTCTTTCTTTAGGCCAAATTAATTAGAGCTATTTTTATAGACATCACACACAGTATACACATAGGCAGAAAAAAACCCAGCCGCTGGGTGGGGTGCTTTAAGAGACAGGGCTAGGATATGGAACCTCAGAGCGCATCCCTTCAGGCAAGATTGCTAAACAAAGCCTTGCCAAGCAGTTACCAGCCAAGCCCTCAGGATGTAAAGCAAGATAGCGGCTTGATTTCACAACCAAAAGTTTGCAGAGAATACAGCGATAGTTGGGGGTGTTTGGCGCCCGGCGGGGGTGCGGGGGGCGCTAGCCTAGTAAAACATCTTCTAAAAGAAAAAAAGAAATCATTGGTTTTAATTTATTTCTTTATTCTGTTTATATGCTTTCAAATTTGATTTGCTCCTTGTTGTTTCATCTTTTTAACTTTTTTTTTGATATATAAAATGTAACATTTCTGCATTCATCTTCTCTATTATTTTGGTATTTGGAGATTATCGATCTTTTACTAAGCATCTTTTATCTTCGCTAAATAATAAACAGTATTCTACTTTGGGCACAAATTTTAATTCATTATTAAAATAGCTAATCCTTTACTATTAACGATAAAATATATAGTAATTAAAATATTGCTGCTATTCAAATAACTAGCTATGACTCACTTATTCCCAAATAGAACACTAGTGAAATGGTAATAAAAAGAATATGGCAGATTTTAGATACAAGCGGGAAAGCATATGGGATACAAATATTGAATAGATGTTTTAGAAACAAACAAGTTGAGTTTTATGCTGAGATTCATAGCCTGGAATTTTTGTGCTCAAAGCTACTTCAATCAGAATTGGGGAGTTCTTTTGGGATTCACACACTGAGGGAATCTGGTTTCACAGCTGTCTGGACAGTATTTCTTTTAAACTGTTTTCTTGAATTAGTTAAAGCTATGACCTTATGTCATGCATTTTTTAATGTGAGAAACAAAGCCACAATGAAGAATATTTAAATTCACAAGTTTTGAATCTTTCAATTCTGAGCTAAGTGGCTCAACCACTTCAAGTAATCATGGATAAATTATCCAAATTATTTAAACTTCAGTTATTCTGTCTATAATTAGGGATGCATTACAATTTGAGTAAAAATTTAATACATTAATAAATGAAAAATGTCTCACAGAGTCCCTGGAATATAAGAAACTTTCCATAAATATTTCCTATCTTATTATACAACCTAAACAATGTAAAGCCTGTGATTGCTTTCCATGATGTGTTTTGCTAAAATTTTAGATTCTTAAATTCATACAATCTATTCATAATAGTTGGAGAAGACAACCAATGTAAAACTGTACATGAAAGCTAAACGCTGAGAGTATGTACTGAGAAGAAGTGAGACATCCTGTCAGCGGGATACTGAGACTGGGATAGTGTACAAAATTTCAGAATACAGACTGATTTGGAATTATTTTTGAGATTTATTTTACGTTTAATAACTACACAAATTTGTTTAGAAAATGCATCTACTGGCTGGGTGCGGTGGCTCACGCCTTTAATCCCAGCACTTTGGAAGGCTGAGGCAGGCAGATCACAAGGTCAGGAGTTTGAGACCAGCCTGGTCAACATGGTGAAACCCTGTTTCTACTAAAAATACAAAAAAAATTAGCCAGGCATGGTGGCAGGCACCTGTAAACCCAGCTACTCGGGAGGCTGAGGCAGGAGAATCACTTGAAACCGGAAGGTGGAGGTTGCAGTATGCCAAGATCATGCCTCTGCATGCCAGCCTGGGTAAAAGAGTGAAACACTGTCTCAAAAACAAAAATGCATCTACTGTGAAGGCACTAAAAAAATCATAAATCAAATCATAAATAAATGACCTACTGCTCACGGGATGGAAAATAGCGCTTCACCGACAAAATCATGAAGATAGTGCAGGCCAGTTCAGAGTCTTAGGGCCACTCAAAAGCTGTTTCCTGACAGCTGTGTAGTTTAACAGTACATTTTTGACAATACTCATACCATTAACTACATGGGGAATTGCATGGGGAAACATGTGATTTTAGTCATCATCAAATCGTATGACATTTTGTGTGGTAAGAAGTATGGATTTGGCAAATACCTGGAAACTGAATTCTAGGTTACAAGGTGACATTTTCAACATCAAATTGAGAGTTATTTATAAGATTTGATATTTACAGGTGTGGAAATACTGAATTCAACTACTTTTTTTTTTTTTAAAGGAAAACAAGGCAAAATTTAAAGAACAGTGCTTTCATCGGTGAGGTGACTCTCTGGAATCCTGTTGAAAGAAACAAATCAGGAATATGTACTGCTACCTGCTACTATGAGGGAAAATGACTTTAAAAAGGAAACTAAAATATGGAGAGATGTCGAAGAGGAACTAAGTTTAAAAGATTCAAATTTAGCTAACATTACTATTATTAGGTGCTTAATGATTTCTTGGAACAGCTAAATTTTAATAGATTAGCAAATAAAAGTGAGAATGCAAGTTCATGTAATTAGAAAATAGAGGCTTCAGAATATAGAGGCATCATGTATAGATTATTATTGAAAAAAGGGATAATAGCAAGAAAACCTTCATTTTCTATTATTTAGCAGACTGTTATTCAAACAAACTTTACACTGAAAATAACTAAAACTAAATTTCATCAAAAGCCAAAATTGACACATGGGATCTAATTAAACTAAAGAGCTTCTGCACAACAAAAGAAGCTACCATCAGAGTGAGCAGGCAACCTTCAGAAGAGTCTTCAATGAAAGTTACCAAGGCTAAGGGAAAATATTTTAACATCCTAAAATTCTATATAGAAAACTATAAAATGTATTTGTAATCAATTTAAAAGATTAAAAATGGAGATATATATATATATAATGTTCAATGATTAGAAAACAAATGTTGTCAAAATGCCAGTTTTCTTTCCATTGATGGAGTCAATGAAATTCCAATCCTAGTTAGCATCACAACATGCTGGAAAAGGAAGGTTAATCATTTTTTTATTAATAAGGAAATTAAAATCATAATGAGCTAGACTGGTAATTAATTGAAATTAGAGAAATCTCATCTATTGTGTTGAAAATGTAACTTGTACTAAGCAGTTTGATAAATAACCTTTCATTAGCTACTGAATTTCAAGGGCCTACCTTTTGACACACAAACTCTGGTGTTTAGAGAAACTCTCAAAGGAACATGTATTACAGGAGAAATTTAGCAGAATATTTGTAGCAGCTGTGTTGGTGATTAAAAAATAGTAATTCACAGGTAAATCAATGATGGAATCCACATTAACTTCATGAGCATACGACCTGTGCAGACTTTCAGGGTTCCACACTTCAGTATCCTCTACTTGGTTTAATGTTCTGCTGTTACCATCTTAAACTTTGGAACTAGGGGATTCATACTGTCATTTTGAACAGGCCTTCACAAATTATATAGCCAGTCCTGGTAGAACTGAAAAATAATTGATATGTGTATGCAATGGATTATTACAGCAATGAAATTAAATGAAGCACAGTATTGTGCATCAACTCAAATGTAGCTCAGAAATTAATATACCCAGTATGATTCCATTTGTATAAACTTGAAAAGCATAGACTATTTTTTTCAAGAATTATATATATACGGAGATAATTTTATCAGATAAGTTAGTATACTGATTATATCTAAGGAGAAGAAAAGAACATGTAATCTACACGAGAGTCTTCTAAGATCTTGGGACAATTTTTTTTAAACCAATGTTACTATTAAGTAGGTTTTTATTGATTCTCCATATGTGGTTTTTACACTCTTGTTTATGCATGATTTATTGCAAAAAAATTAAAATGAGATAAATGCAAAATATGTGTTGATTAGAATTAAATGACATCCATCCTTGAATATGGGGAGCAGTAGCTCTCAACTTTCTCTATGTTTGAGTGAAAGGAAAGTTAAACTGAAAGAGGAGTAAAAGTTCAAGACAGAAGAAGCAAGTTTTAAGAGAGTTCATTTAAGTTTTACACAGATTCCCAACAGATTCCCTAGAATTGGATTCTTCAATTAGTATACTGTATTTTAAGTGATGGATTGGGAAAGTATTTATAACAGTAATTTGGGGAGAACTGATGTCAAAGAAACATTTTTTTCTTTTTGTATTTTTTAGGCCTTCAGGATTAGAAAATTTCAGGAAACTTTAGACAAAGGACAAAAAACCATTTTAAAAAAGNATTTTTTTCTTTTGTATTTTTTAGGCCTTCAGGATTAGAAAATTTCAGGAAACTTTAGACAAAGGACAAAAAACCATTTTAAAAAAGTCAATGTAGAGCATATTTGTCAATATGATTTGGGCTTGTGTTTGCCAGTTTTATTTTTCCTCTAGCAAATGCTAGAGAAATTTGTTCTGCTCCTAATGGTATTGAAATTGCCAAAGTCGACCAACTAATGAAATGTTTGAAGACATTCTAGTAAAGTGAGCATTCTAGCAAAGGGGGCTATTAGTAGCTATGCAACCCATAATTAGATTTTTTTCTATACCTCAGTTTCTCCCAGGATGTAACTGTTTGCCTGGAAACCATGTCCTGATAACCAGGCTAATGATAATGCATGCAGACTAGAGACTCCAACAGTGTCAACTACCTCAGGAGAAGATGCTACGTAGTTTAAAGCTGCATTCAATTTTTCATACCACAAGAGTACTGTTTATTGTGCTGGCTAAATAAGTATGAGAAAAATGTGTGTTTATCAGAAAAAACACTATGATGATTAAAACTATTGCTCATCATTCTAGCTACAGGGCCTCTATGATTAACAGCCTCAATCATCCTAACTTCTTGTAATTGCCTATATGGTAGCAAAAAGACTGCATTATCAGTTCTTAAGCTGCGTATTATCCTAGAGCACTACTGGGGATAACTGACCAAAAAGATACAGACCTTGAAAAGACCTGACTTAAAAAGTAGTCATTTTATAAATTGAGTTCACTAGTGTAACGTCTTTAATGAAAATATTTTAGGTCAAAATCCTCCAGGGAGAAGCAAGCAACAAATTAAAAACAACATATTTTAACGACTCCTGCTAGGATACCCCAATAGTAAATTGTGCTGCTCTGGTGTTGGATAAATCATTGTTTTCCTTTAAAAGCTGTCACACAATTTTCAAAATTATCCCTTGAAAGTTACATTTGCATTTATTTGACAGTGGCATTTATAATATGTGAACACCTTGAGCAAAATTTTCTGTCTGCTAACTTAGTAATTTACCTTTTAGAAACTTTGTTTCACATCAGATATTTAAATGCATTTTGCCATTCATTATAGCATCATGTGCAGAGGCATATCCTTTTCTGGAATGTGTCAAGCATCTCAGCAATCTTCCTTTAACTTGAACAATACTCCAGTACATTATAACTTAGTATGATTTGGGGGATGTCAACATCATTTCTGCCTGTATATATCTTCCCCTTCCAACTTGTTGTAAAATACTAAGTGTACTTCTGTTTTCAGACCTTGAAAGGTCTACCGTGAAACTGAAAACAGAAATTAAGTGCATTATCTGGAAGGTCATCTTGTAAACAAAACTGTTACCCCAGCAAACTGCAAGTAGATTCCCTTTTTGTGCTTTGGATATTCCAGCTGAATTTGAACAGGGATGATTATATTCACTTACTTGATAATTAGTGTTTAAAAATTGAGTGGACTTTTTGTTATTATACTTTAAGTTCTGGGGTACACATGCAGAACATGCAGGTTTGTTATGTAACATAGGTATACATGTGCCATGGTGGTTTGCTGCACCCGTCAAACTGTCACCTACATTAGGTGTTTCTCCTAATGCTATCCCTCCTCTAGACCCCCACCCCCAAGCAGGCCCCAGTGGGTGATGCTCCCCACCCTGTTTCCATGTGTTCTAATCAACTCCCCTTACGAGTGAGAACGTGTGGTGTTTGTTTTCTGTTCCTGTGTTAGTTTGCTGAGATGATGGTTTCCAGCTTCATACATTTCCTACAAAGGACATGAACCTCATCCTTTTTTGTGGCTGTATAGATTCCATGGTGTATATTGGTCACATTTTTCTTAATCCAATCTTATCATTGATGGACATTTGGGTTGGTTCCAAGTCCTTGCTAATTGTGAACAGTCCACAATAAACATTGTTCATGTTTCTTTTTATAGTAGAATGATTTCTAATTCTTTGGGTGTATACCCAGTAATGGGATTGCTGGGTCAATTAGTATTTCTAGTTCTAGATCCTTGAGGAATCGCCACACTGTCTTCCACAATGGTTGAACTAATTTACACTCCCACCAACAGTGTAAAAGTGTTATTTCTCCACATCCTCTCCAGCATCTGCTGTTTCCTGACTTTTCGGAGATCGCCATTCTCATGGTATCTCATTGTGGTTTTGAGTTGCATTCTCTAATGACCAGTGATAATGATCATTTTTTAATATGTTTATTGGCTGCATAAATGTCTGCTTTTGAGAAGTGTCTGTTCATATCCTTTGCCCACTTTTTGATTTTTTTTTTTAATTGTAAATTTGTTTAAGTTACTTGTAGATTCTGGCTATTAGCCCTTTGTCAGATGGATAGATTGCAAAAATTTACTCCCATTCTGTAGGATGTCTGTTCACTCTGATGATAGTTTTTATTATTATTATTATTATTGGCTGTGCAGAAGAGTTTAATTAGATTCCATTTGTCAATTTTGGTTTTTGTTGTCATTGCTTTTGGTGTTTGGGACATGAAGTCTTTGCCCATGCCTATGTCCTGAATGGTATTGCCTAGGTTTTCTTCTAGGATTTTAATGGTTTTAGGTCTTACATTTTAGTCTTTACTCCATCTTGAGTTAATTTTTGTATAAGGTGTAAGGAAGGGGTCCAGTTTCAGTTTTCTGCTTTAGCGAGACATTTTCCAGAAAACCAGTGCCCTTCTGAGGCTGAGTTTCTTTAAATCTAAAGGGGTGAGGGAGAATGAGATGCTGTGATGAGAATGCATTTGTTTAAAGAATACGTCATAAAGCAGGAACCATTAAAATATCTTATTTCTGTAACTAAGCAATACAATAAACTCCTAAAGTTTATTAAGCACCATAAAATTATTATTAATTAACATTTACTTATCCCTACTTATGAAGTTACCTCAATTAAGGGATGAGACAGTATGTTTACTAAATATAATGTTATATTTTTAAAAATCTAATTGTTCAACAGATTAATTAATGAGATATAAACATATGTTTATCATTATTATCTTAAAACCCTGTAACAATTCAATATTTCTTTAAATTTTATTTTTCTATAATTTACAGTTTTATGTTTAGTTATCAGTATATAATAAATATTTGCAGCGGTGAATGTACTCTACTGGCTACAAATTTGATTGTATCAACCTATTCATTCAGAACGCTCAGTTCCCAGGATCGATGTGATCGATTCAGGATTAAACGCATTACCCAAGTGAGGAGAAACAAGGGCCCGTGTGAGACTTCCAGGATACTGAGAGTCAGTCTTGCTTCAGGAATTGCTAGCCTCTAAGTAAAAAAGCCTGAGACTAAAAGATGATTTTTTTTTTGAATTTTTCTTATTGCATTCATATACACACACACACACACACACACAGACACACACACAGGCACACATACACACATAGAACTGTATAGGAGTAGAGTTTTGTATGCTACTGAAATTTAAAATTTAGTTGGCGTTAATTAGAATTAGATTATTATAAATTTGGAATGTTAAAGGTAATCTACCCGGTAGCTTGTTACTGGATACTTGTTGCCAGGTAGATAACACTCCAAACTTATACTAATCCAGTTCTAATTAATGCCAACTAAATTTCAATAGCATACAAAACTCTGCTCCTATACAGTTCTGATTTCCCCTCCCACCTTTATGTTGACATAAATTACATTTTTATCTATTCTGTGCTCAGTAACATAGACTGATAATTATGCATTTATCTTTTAAATCCTGTAGGAAATAAACTGTGCCTTATAAAGAACTATACAAACTGTGCTTTATAGAGAAATATACTTTTGATTGTCTTGACTTTTTTATTATTTAAGTGGCAAGAACTTGATATCAAGGTCTAAGTGCTAAACTGGAAAAACTGCTCAGTTGGTTATTTTCATTTTATGAGTAATAATGCATGGTTGGAGCATATGTGGATGCTAAAAAGTTATTATATCTAAGCTAAATTTAAGTTATTTTATTTTAGAAACATGTTTTAAAGATTACCTGTATATACGTAGAGTATAAATACATAATATATGATAATTATAATTGTCTATTATTTTATTAAATATAAACAGGGAATGTGTCTCTAGTTTCAGCTAATTCAGTTTAGTAGCATGAATATGTATTAAAGAGATTACATAATATTTTCCAACCTGACTTACATTTTCAGATGACTTGCCGAATCACCAAATATTAATTTAATGCCTATTTCACACGTCCTGAGGCCTGTATCTACTCAGATCCACTATTCTATTGTTGCGCATCCCAGATTGGCTGCATTTACCCAAAGACGTTCTATTTTCATATGAGGCCTGACACATTCACCAGAACGATGTCTCTCAGGTTACATATTGAGAAACATAACACAGGCCGGGCACGGAGGTTCTTGCCTGTAATCCCAGCACTTTGGGAGGCTGAGGTGGGCAGATCACGAGGTCAAGAGATTGAGACCAACCTGGCTAACACGGTGAAACCCCGTTTCTACTAAAAATACAAAAATTAGCTGGGCGTTGAGGGGCGCACCTGTAGTCCCAGCTACTCGGGAGGCTGAGGGAGAAGAATTGCTTGAACCCGGAGGGCAGAGTTTGCAGTGAGCGGAGATCGCAATACTGCACTCCAGCCTGGCGACAGAGTGAGACTGTCTCCAAAAGAAAAAAAAGCATAACACGGAGGTTGCAGATAAGGCAAGACATGACGAAGATTAAGTCATCGAAGTAAGGTTTTCTCCAAATGGGGGTGGTTGATGTGTGGAAATTTTCCATTTGCAAGAAAATCGGAAAGCAGAGGAAATGAGTATTTCTCCCGATCCTTTTCTCACTTTACTAGGATCTAGATGACTCCTGTTTCTGCTGGACAGGCACATGAGAGTTTCAGCTCCTGCTAGGTGTAAATGTCACCTAAGCTCCAATTCAAGATAGCATTGCTGAATTTTACAGGAACTATTTTGCTGAAGAGACATAGAAGCCCTGGTTTGGATCAATAGCATACAGAATAAAATACTAAGAACTAGAAACAAAAAGTACAGATAAAACTTATGGGGAGTTTGGAAGTAGTGAGGGGATAAAAATTGGGTGGTGGGTGGCTTGAATAATAGGGCTGATATGGTCCGGCTGTGTCTGCACCCAAATTTCATCGTGAATTGTAACTCCCACAATTCCCAAATGTCATGGGAGGAACCCAGTGGGAGGTAATTGAATTATGGGAGTGGATCTTTATTGTACTGTTCTCATAATGGTGAATGAGTCTCACAAGATCTGATGGTTTTAAAAACGGGAGTTTATCTGCACAAGCTCTCGTTTTGCCTGCTACCATCAAAAGATGCTCTTTCTTGCCTTCTGCCATGATTGTGAGGCCTCCCCAGCCACGTGGAACTGTGAGTCCAGTTAAACTTCTTTCTTTTGTAAATTACCCAGTCTTGGCTATGTCTTTATCAGCAGTGGGGCACTTTTGAAAAGATACCCAAAAATGTGGAAGTAACTTTGGAACTGGGTAACAGGCAGAGGTTGGAACAGTTTGGAGGACTCAAAAGAAGATCAGAAAATGTGGAAAAGTTTGGAACCCCTTAGAGGCTTGTTGAATGGCTTTGACCAAAATACTGATAATGATATGGGCAATTAAACTCTGGCTGAGGTGGTCTCAGAAGGAGATGAGGAACTTGTTGAGAACTGGAGCAAAGGTGACTCTTGTTATGTTTTAGCAAAGAGACTGGCGGCATTTTGCCCCTGCTCTAGAGATGTGTGGAACTTTGAACTTGAGAGAGATGATTTAGAGTATCTTGCAGAAGAAATTTCTAAGCAGGAAAGCATCCAAGAGGTGGCTTGAGTGCTATTAAAGGAATTCAGTTTTATAAGGGAAGCAGAGCATAAAAGTTTGGAAAATTTGCAGCCTGACACTGCAATAGAAAATAAAATTCTATTTTTTGAGGAGAAATTCAAGTTGGTGGCAGAAATTTGCGTGAAGTACCACAAAGCCGAATATTAATCCCCAAAACAATGGGGAAAATATCTCCAGGGCATGTCAGCAGTCTTCATGGCAGCCCATCTCATCACAGGTCTGGAAGCCTGGGAGGAAATAGTGGCTTTGTGCACCAGACTTAGTATTCCCATGCTATGTGCAGTCTACGGAAGTAGTTCCCTGTGTCTCAGCTGCTCCAGTCATGGCTGTAAGGGTCCTATGTAGATTTCAGAAGATGTGTGGAAATGCCTGAATGTCCAGGCAAAAGTTTGCTGCAGGGGGGCAGGGCTCTCATGGAGGACCTCTGCAAGGGCAGTGTGTTAGGGAAATGTGGGGTTGAGCCCCCACACAGAATTTCTATTGGTGCCCTGCTTGGTGAAGTTGTGAGAAGAGGGTCACCATCCTCCAGACCCCATAATGGTAGATCCAGTGATAGGTTCACCATGCAAATGGAAAAGCCACAGACACTCAGTGCCAGTCTGTGAAAGCAGCCAGGAAGGAGGCTGTACTTTGCAAAGCCATGGGGCAGAGCTGCTCAAGACCATGAGAACCCCTACTTGCATCAGCATGACCTGACTGTGAGACATGGAATCAAAGGAGAAAATTGTGAAGCTTTAAGACTTGACTGCCCTGCTGGGTTTCAGACTTGCATGGGACCTATAGCTCCTTTGTTTTGCCCAATTTCTCCCATTTGGAATGGATATATTTACCCAATGCCTATAATCCCATTGTATGTAGGAAGAAACTAACTTACTTTTGATTTTACAGGCTCATAGATGGAAGGGACTTGCCCTGTCTGAGATGAAAGGTTGGACTGTGGACTTTTGAGTTAATGCTTTTGAGTTAAGACTTTGGGGGACTGTTGGGAAGGCATGATTGGTTTTGAAATGTGAGGACATGAGATTTGGGGTGGAATAATATAGTTTGGCTGTGTCCCCACCCAAATCTCATCTTGATTTGTAACTCCCACAATTCCTAAATGTAATAGCAAGATTCCAGTGGGAGGTAACAGAATTACAGTGGTGGATCTTTCCTGTGCTGCTCTCGTGATAGTGAATGAGTCTCATGAGATCTGATGGTTTTAAAAACAGGATTTTCCTTACACAAGCTCTCTTTTTTCCTGCTGCCATCATAAAATGTGACTTGCTCCTCCTTCCCTTCTGCCATGATTGTGAGGCCTCCGCAGCCATGTGGAACGGTGAGTACAATTAAACCTCTTTTTTTTTTTTTTGTTAATTACCCCATCTCGTGTATGTCTTTAGCAATGTAAAGATGGACTAATGATACAAGGGCCATGAGAAAAATATAGGACAGAAAAAATAATACATTATATTTTGATAGAGATGATCCAGTGAAGAGAGAAAACCAATAATTTCTATGAAATAAGCAGAATTTCTGGGGGAAATGTTCTTGATTATTCAAGGGTAAAAACAATTTACTGCAAAATGGAGGGATTAGTCTTGGCCAAGGGTCTGAACAGTGTAAGCCCTGGAGTACTAGGAGGGGAAACAGAGCATATGCACACTGATATGGGTAGGTGAGTGAGCAAACTCACCAAAAATTGTCTTTTGGATTTCCTTTCTGTTCTCTCAGTGGGAAAGATATACGGATACTAAGATTGCAGATAAGTTGAGACATGATAAAGGTTTGAGGGAAAAGGATAAGGTATAAGGTAGTCATCAATGTAAGTAAATAAGTGAAAAGATTCAATAAACACAACACACTTGCTTGGCAGATTTAAGGGTCATTGAAGTTGTAGTCATGCCAGCAAGCAAAATTGTGTGTCATGTGAAGAATTAGAAACTCTGGTCAGGCACAGCAGCTCATGCCTGTAATCCCAGCATTTTCAGAGGCCAAGGCAGGAGTGTCACTTAAGGCCAGGAGTTCAAGACCAGTTTGGGCAACATGGTGAGACTCTGTTTGTATAAAAAATTTAAAAATTAGCCAGGGATGGAAGCACATACCAGTAGTCAAAGATACTCAGGAGCCTGACATGGCAGGATCCCTTGAGCCTTGGAGTCTGAGGTTACAGTGAGCTACAATCGCACCACTGCACTCCAGCATAGATGACAGAGCAAGACCCAATTCCTAAAACGAAAAAAAAATAAGCAAGATAGTGGAGTAGATAATATAAGACATTGCCCCCAAAATAACAAATATGTAATTATCCATGAATGATAATAATCTTGGGAGAAATAAAAGGTCCATTTAAGAACTGACTGCAAAACCAAGAAGCAAAAAAGCCCAGAATCACTACATAGAAATGGTGGTTGGAAAGACTGGCAGACATGAGATGTCTGGAAATGTCTAAGAACAAAGAAAAAGTATGGAGGTTATCAATATCCGCCGCATGGAGATAGCCACTGAAGTCCATAGTGGCCTGCTTAATAGAGGACATCATCAGCTTTTGCCACTGAGGTAAACAACAGCCATCCTCATTGCAAACCACCAGGAAACAGAGATGCTGCTGGTTCCCACCACCGTCCCATGAAGAAGACACTGTTGTGCCACCTTTCCCGACACTGCCCCCATACCCTGAAGCCATGGTTGCTCCATGCATGGCCATACCCCAGACCCAGGCTTCACGGCTGCTCCACATTTGCCCATGATCTAGGACCCCACTCTGTGGTCATATCACATGCATTCACACCTCAGACACAGAAGTCACTGCTGCTCTAGTGTAGCCCCACTCTCAACCTTGGAGCCCTGGTTACAGGACTTTATTCCTGTGTACACTTGCACAATGCATGCTGGCTCCACAGGTGCTACATGAGTGCTCACATCTCTGATATCAGAGCCACTGCAACAGCAAGTTAGTCTCTCAAGACCTGACTCACACTCATATAGCATCTTGCATATCCACGCTCCAGATCCCAGCTCCATGGCTGCTGGCATGCTGTGCCCACTTGTGGAACACCAGAGTCACTGCTGCTGCAAGTTAGAATACATCAGAGGCCTTGGAGCTTCTGTAGCTCTGGGTATGCCCATGTTCCAGAACACAACCTCTTGGTTGCTCCACAGGCACCATGCCTTGGACATCATTACCAAAGTGGCAACAAGGAGACCTGTGCCCCAGGCACTGGTACCACCACCACCCAGACTCTGGAGCATTGGTCCATCCCCGTGTGCCTGTGCTTCAGACCTCGGCTCTATGGCCACTTCACTGGCACCATGAATCAGACAATGATGGTGCTGCTGCCACTGCAAACACGCCCAAAAGTTGGTTTCAGTGCTGAAAGGGATCCTCTTGGTCATGACTTCTCCAGTGGGAGAAAAAGGTATCAGGAGCAAAAACCTCAGCTGCCTTTGCTGCCACTAGGGATACCTAAACTCTTTGCTGCTGAGGATCCCTGCAGTCTTAGCCAACAGTGACCTCAGCTGACAGAACTGCATAAGAACTATGCTGCTGTGTCCTCACTGGAACCTAAACGGCACTGCTTACAGCCAGCACTCTCAAACCCACCCATAGGGGAGGATCTTTGCCCACTGAAAACAGTATGTAAAGTCTGGGAGAAGTGACTGCTCTATCATATGCACAACATCAAAGCAAGGCAACAAAAACTATGAAAAACTAAGGGAATATACCACCAAAAGAACACAACGATTTCCTAGTAAATGACCCCACCCCAAAATTGAAACCTTCAAATTGTCTTACAAAAGTTTAAAATAATTATTTTCAGGAAGCTCAGTGAACTCTAAGAGGGCATAGGAAAACAATTTAATGAAATTGAGAAAATAAGAAACAATCAAAATGAAAAAATTAACAGATTAAAAAAATTTTTTTAAAAGAACCAAATAAATTTTGGAGCTGAAAATAATGAACTAAATGAAAAATGTAATAAAGACTGTCATCAGTGAAATTAATCAACCAGAAGAAAGAATCTTTGAATTCAAAGACAATTTATTTGAAAATATATAATAAAAGGAGAAAGAAGACATAAAGAAAATAAAAAGGGATAAAGACACCCTATGAGATATATGGGACAGCATCAAGAAAGCTAACTTTCACATCTCGAGAAGGAGAAGAAAGAAAGAAAGGGATTGAAAGCTTCTTTAAAATATAGTAAGTAAAAATTTCAAATCTGGGAGTGATATAAATATACAGATACAGAAAGCTAACATGTTTCTAATCATAATCAAGTCAATGAAGACTACACCGAGGCATATTATAATTAAACTATCGAAAATTAAAGACAAAGAATTTTGAATGCAACAGAGAAAAATGATTCTTCCATATATATGTATAACCATAATGTTACCAGATGATTTCGCAGCAGAAATTTTTCAAAGCAAAGGCAGATAAGGTTGAGACATTCAAAGTGCTAAAAGAAAAAAAAGAAAAAACTGCCAACCGATAATATCACAAACTCCATTCATAGGTATTGTTCAGAAATGAAAGAGAGATAAAGACTTTTCTAGACAATAAAAGCTCTGGGATCTTACCCTACTAGACCTGCCTTTATGAAAAATGCTAAAGGGAGATCTTCAAGCTGAAACAAAAGGAAGCTAATTAGTAACATGAAAACATAAAAGTATAAGCTCAGTGGTAATAGTAAGTACACAGTCAAATTTTGGAATACTTTAATATTGAAATAGTAGTGTATAAATCGCTTGTATCTCCGGTATATAGGTTAAAATATAGAACAATTAAAAATTACTGTAGCTGCAATAACTTCTTAGTGGATAAATAATATAAAAATTTATAAATTGCGACATAAAATGTATGTTGGGGAGTAAAAGTTTAGAGTTTTTATATATGATCAAACTTAACAGCCTAAAATGGCCTGTTACATCTATAAATGATTTATGTAAGCCTCATGGTAACCCAAAAAGCAAAAATCTATCTATCCATTGTTATAAGCTCAAAAAGCAAAATAAATAAATAAATAAATCTTTTGTAGATAAAAGATAAAGACAAAGAAATCAAACATATTACAGAAACTCATTTAACCATAAAGGAAGACACAGAGAGAAAGGAACAAAAGATCAACAAAACAATCAGAAAACTATAAACAAAATAGCAGTAGTAAGGACTCACCTATAAATAATTGTCATTAATGTAAAAGCATTTAAATTCTTCAATCAAAAGATAGAGTGGCCAATGGTGAGAACAAACAACAACAGCAACAAAAACAAGCCTCAATTATACATGCCCTATGAAGGATCCATGATTCACTTCAGCTTTAGTGACACAGCTAGACTAAAACTGAAAGGTTGGAAAATAGATATACTTTATAAAATGTAACCCCTAAAAGAACAGGGGTAGTTATACTTATCAGACAAACTAAGCTTCAATTTGAAAGCAGGAGAAAGAGGCATAAAGGGTAATGTTATAATAATAAAGGGTCAATTCATTAGCAGGATATAACAATTATAAAATATTTGCACCCAACTTCAGAGTACCTAATTATATGAAACAAATCTTAATAGATTACAAACGAGAGATAGACAATAATGCAATGACAGTGGGGAATTTCAGTGCCCCACTCTTAACAGTGGCTAAAACAGCCATCAAGGAAACAATGGACTTGGACTACACTTTAAAACAAATTGATCTAAAAGACATAAACCAACCATTTCATCCAAAAGCAGCAGAAAACAAATTCTTCTTAAATACATATAAAATATTCACCAAAATGAATCATCTATTAGACCACAAAATCAACTTTAAGAAATTTAAGAAGATTGAAATCATACCAAGTATCTTTTTTGACCACAATAGTATTAAACTGGAAATCAATAGCAGGATAAGTTTTGAAAAAATCACAAATATGCTGATATTAAACATATTCCTGAACAAAAAATCATCACAGAATAAATCAAAAATGAAATCAAAAAATATTTTTAGGCAAATGAAAATGGGAACACAACATACTAAACCCATAGGATACAGCAAAAACAGCCCTAGGAGGGAAGATGATAGCACTAGGTCCTTATATCACAACATGAAAAAAGATGTCAAATAAAAAACTTAAAATTTTACCTCAAGAGACCAAAAAAGAACAAACTAAACCCAAAGTTAGTAGAAGGAAGGAATCATAAATATCAAAGCAGAAAAAATTAAAATAATGACTAGAAAACAATAGCAACATAACTAAGAGTTTCTGTTTTCTTAAAGATAAACAAAATTGGCAAATTTTAACTACACTTAATTTTAAAAATGAGAAGACTCAAGTAAATAAAAGTAGAAATGAAAGAAGAGACATTACAACCAGTGTCACAAGATACAATCGTAAGAGACTACTATGAAATATTAAACTCTGAAAAAGTGAGTAACTTAGAATAAATGGATACATTCCTGGAAGCATACAATCTACCAATACTGAATCATAAATAAATATAAAATATAAACAGAACAACAATGAGTAAGGAAATTGAATTATTAATGAAAAGTCTCTCATTAAATAAAAGCCTGGGACCAGTTGGCTTTATGATTGAATTCTACCAAATATTTAATGAATTACTACCAATAATTCTCAAGCTCCTCCAGAAAATTCAAGAAGAGGGAATACTTCCAAACTAATTTTATGAAGAAAGTATTATTTTCCTGCCAAAGCTGGACAAGGATACCACAAGACAGAAAATTATCTTTAATCTATGTTCATTAGGCCAATATCCCTGCTGAACATAGATTCACAATTCTCAACAAAAACTATCAAATAAAGTAAATAGCACATTAAAGTATTATCTGCCATGATCAGAGGTCTTTACCTGTTGGATGCAAGGATGGTTTAATATACACAAATCAATAATATGATGTACTATGTGAACATAATGAAGGACAGAAACCATATCATCAATTCAATTACTACAAAAAAAAAATTTGGCAGAATTGAACATTCTTTTATGATAAAAACCCTCAACAATTTAGGTATAGTTGTAATGTTCCTCAACACAATAAAGGCCATATATCAAACTCACAGCTAACATACTCAACAATAAAAGCTAAAATCTTTTGTAAGATCAAGAACAAAACAAGGATGCTCACTGTCACCACTTCTATTTGCATAGTACTGAAAAGCCCAGACAGTGCAGTTAGGCAAGAAAAATGAATTAAAAGACATCTAACTGGAAAAGAAAGAAATTAAGTTGTCTCTGTTGTCAGATAAAATGATACTATATATAGAAAATGTTAAAGCACCCACCAAAAAACTGTTAAATTGTGAGAACTAATAAATTCAATAAAGTTGCAGGAGTCAAAATCAATAAAATAAGCAATGTTCATATAAACTAATAATCAATGATTTTAAAAATAAATCAAGAACACAATTCCAACTATAGCAGCCTAAAAGAAAAAACCTTAGGAATACATTTAATCAAAGTGATAAAAGATCTCTACACTGACAACTATAAAACAGTGATTAAAGAAATTGAAGAACACACAAATAAATGGAAATTTATCCTGTGTTCATGGATTGGAAGAATTAATATTGTTAAATATTCATACCAGCCAATGTTATCCGCAGATTTACTGTCATCTCTATCAAAATTGCAAAAATATTTTTCACAGAAATACAAAAAGCAATTATGCATCCTATGTGAAAGCACAAATGTCTCCTAATGGCCAAAGCAATGCTAAGCATAAAGAAAAAAACCTGGAGGTCTTACACTACCTGAACTCAAAACCTACTACAAAACTATAGTAACCAAAGCATGGTACTGGCATGAAAACAAACATAGACACATATGGAGCAGAATATAGTGCCAAAAGCCAATCCACACCTTTAGGATCAACTGATCTGTGACAATGGCACTAGGAGCATGCAATGGAACAAAGACAGATTCTTCAATAAGTGTTAGTGAGAAAACTGTAAATTGGAGTGGAGAAGAATGACATTAGACTCTTCTGACACATCACTCAATAAAATTAACTCAAAGTTGGCTAAATACTTAAATCTAAGACATGAAATAATAAAACTTCTCAAAACTTAGGACAAATATCCTTGACATCAGTTTTCACAACTATTTATTGACTATGACACCAAAGCCAAGCAACAAAAGTAAAAATAAATAAGTGGCCTTACATCAAAATGAAAAACTATCAGGCATGGTGATGCATGTCTGTACTCCCAGCTGTTGGGAACCTAAGAGTTCAAGGCTGCAGTGAGTTCTGATTGTGCCACTGCACTCCAGCCTAGGCAACAGAGCAAGACAACTGTCTCAAAAAAAAAAAAAAAAAAAAAAAAAAAAAAAAAATTCTGCATATCATTAGAAGCAAAGTCTGAAGGAAACCTACTGAATGGAATAAAATACGTGCAAACCATATACTATAGTTTGAATATTTGTGTCACATCCAAAATTTATGTTGAAATCCAATCTCCAATGTAGCAGTATTGGAACATGGGGGCTTTGTGAGGTGGTAAGTCATGAAGAATCCACATTATGAATGAATTAATGCCCCTCAAAAGGCTTCACACAGTGTTTTTTCTCTTTCACCCCTTCTGTTATGTGAGAACACAGCATTCTCCCTTCTAAAGGATGTCCCAACCAAGTTTCATTTGGGAAGCAGAAAGCAGCCTTGAACAGAAATTGAATCTGCTGGCACCTTGATCTTGGACTTTTCAGGCTCCGAAGCTATGAGAAATACATTTTATTATTTGAAAATTGACTAGTCTGTGGTATTTTGTTATAGCAGAATGAACTAAGACACCATACATCTGATAAGATGCTAATACACCAAATGTTAATGCATTCAAACAACTCAATAACAAGAAAACAAATAACTCAATTTTAAAAGTAGCCAAAGGACTTGAATAGACATTTCTCCAAAAAGAAGTCATTTAAATGACACCAAGTATATGAAAAGGTACTCAGTATGATTAACACTCAGGGAAATACAAATCAAAACCACAATGAGATATCACCTCACATGTATTAAAATGGCTATTCTCAAAAAGTCAAAAGAAAACAAGTGTTGGTGAAGATATGGAGAAAAGAGAACCCTTATACATGGGTTTGGGAATGTAAACTAGTACAGCCATTATGGACAACAGTACAGATGTTCCTCAGAAAATTAAAAATAGAGCTGCCATTTGATTTAGCAACCCACTTATGGGTATATATCCAAAGGAAATGAAATTAGTATGTTGGAGAGATACCTGCACTCTCATCTAAAATACACACACAGCCAAGATATGGGATCTAAGTATCCATCTACAAACGAGTACATAAATAAAATGTGGTATATATACATAATGGAATACTATTCAGCCTTTACAAAGAAGGAAATTTTGTCAGGTACCACAGCATGGATAGACCTTTTATCTATATACCTTTTCATATGCCTGTTGGTCATTTGTATGACTTCTTTTGGGAGGAATGTCTATTCAGGTCCTTTGGCCATTTATAAAATTGGGTTATTTGTTTTTTTGCTATTGAGTTGTTTGAAAGACACAAAAGATAAATATTGCATGATCTGACTTATATGTGGAATAAAAAATGTTGATCTCATAAAAGTAGATAGTAGAATAACAACGGTTACCAGAGACTGGGGAGGGTATGGGTGAGGCTGTTGGAGAGAGGTCAGTCAAAAGGTACAAACGTACAGATAGATAGGAGGAATTAGTTCTGATGTTCTATGGTACAGCAGGGTGACTATAGTTAACAATAATACATTGTATATCTCGAAATAACTAGAAGAGAGTATTAAATGTCTTCAGCACAAATAAATGTTTGAGGTAATGGATATGCTAATGAAGCTTATTTGATTATTATACAATGTATACATGTGTCAAAACACCACAATGTACCCATAAATAAGTACAATTATTATTTGTCATTTGAAAGTAAAAGATAAACAAATAAAAAAAGACCCCATGTTATGAGTATTTCTTCAAAATTTGTTCTCAGTTTTAAGATATCCTTTGAATTGGCTGGTGAGAACAGCTAATTAATAGGCTTTACCCATCTTGAAATAATTAACACATTTAAATATTGAAAACTATTATTCTAGGATTTTATATAAAGAGATTTGTTTCATGCACTATTTTGTACTGCGTTCCTTAAATTGTCAATTGCTGTTTATTATAGTATTGATTCTTTTACTTTCTTGTTCTTTACCACTATTTTATGATACCATTATTAGATTTGTGTAAGAATGTCGATCTGGCTAATTTCAAAATAAAACAATTACACTTATTCTAAATTAACTGGTTAGCCAAGGAGAGTTTATGAAACCTTCCAGAGAACGAATTAGATTTATTACTATTAACTATTAGACCCTAAGACTAATCCTTAATGGTTCACAGTCCAATGTGAACCATTTTTTGAGATATAATTACAGGTGTATTGTATGAAATATCAATAATTTATTGACATTAAAGATATTTGAAAATGTCAAATTGTTATATATATATGTATATGTCACTTTTATTTATACACCAGCCGTACATTCATGCACATACACATAGTGCCATAGGTATTAATACTTTACAGTTAACAATCCTGACTAGCATGGGAAGCTTTGATTTGGAAAATTTGTTCTTGGTAAAGATTCAGAATTCTAGTCAGCAAAGCATTTTGCTACTTGGAAATAAGGAGTTGTTGATATTTTAAAAGAATTAATGAATAATAAAATGTAAGTCAATATACAAATTATATATTATAATAATTATATAATATATAGCATAATATATTATTTATAATATAATATATATATATATATTATACATGGGTTTGGGAATGTAAACTAGTACAGCCATTATGGACAACAGTACAGATGTTCCTCAGAAAATTAAAAATAGAGCTGCCATTTGATTTAGCAACCCACTTATGGGTATATATCCAAAGGAAATGAAATTAGTATGTTGGAGAGATACCTGCACTCTCATCTAAAATACACACACAGCCAAGATATGGGATCTAAGTATCCATCTACAAACGAGTACATAAATAAAATGTGGTATATATACATAATGGAATACTATTCAGCCTTTACAAAGAAGGAAATTTTGTCAGGTACCACAGCATGGATAGACCTTTTTATCTATATACCTTTTCATATGCCTGTTGGTCATTTGTATGACTTCTTTTGGGAGGAATGTCTATTCAGGTCCTTTGGCCATTTATAAAATTGGGTTATTTGTTTTTTTGCTATTGAGTTGTTTGAAAGACACAAAAAGATAAATATTGCATGATCTGACTTATATGTGGAATAAAAAATGTTGATCTCATAAAAGTAGATAGTAGAATAACAACGGTTACCAGAGACTGGGGAGGGTATGGGTGAGGCTGTTGGAGAGAGGTCAGTCAAAAGGTACAAACGTACAGATAGATAGGAGGAATTAGTTCTGATGTTCTATGGTACAGCAGGGTGACTATAGTTAACAATAATACATTGTATATCTCGAAATAACTAGAAGAGAGTATTAAATGTCTTCAGCACAAATAAATGTTTGAGGTAATGGATATGCTAATGAAGCTTATTTGATTATTATACAATGTATACATGTGTCAAAACACCACAATGTACCCATAAATAAGTACAATTATTATTTGTCATTTGAAAGTAAAAGATAAACAAATAAAAAAAGACCCCATGTTATGAGTATTTCTTCAAAAATTTGTTCTCAGTTTTAAGATATCCTTTGAATTGGCTGGTGAGAACAGCTAATTAATAGGCTTTACCCATCTTGAAATAATTAACACATTTAAATATTGAAAACTATTATTCTAGGATTTTATATAAAGAGATTTGTTTCATGCACTATTTTGTACTGCGTTCCTTAAATTGTCAATTGCTGTTTATTATAGTATTGATTCTTTTACTTTCTTGTTCTTTACCACTATTTTATGATACCATTATTAGATTTGTGTAAGAATGTCGATCTGGCTAATTTCAAAAATAAAACAATTACACTTATTCTAAATTAACTGGTTAGCCAAGGAGAGTTTATGAAACCTTCCAGAGAACGAATTAGATTTATTACTATTAACTATTAGACCCTAAGACTAATCCTTAATGGTTCACAGTCCAATGTGAACCATTTTTTGAGATATAATTACAGGTGTATTGTATGAAATATCAATAATTTATTGACATTAAAGATATTTGAAAATGTCAAATTGTTATATATATATGTATATGTCACTTTTATTTATACACCAGCCGTACATTCATGCACATACACATAGTGCCATAGGTATTAATACTTTACAGTTAACAATCCTGACTAGCATGGGAAGCTTTGATTTGGAAAATTTGTTCTTGGTAAAGATTCAGAATTCTAGTCAGCAAAGCATTTTGCTACTTGGAAATAAGGAGTTGTTGATATTTTAAAAGAATTAATGAATAATAAAATGTAAGTCAATATACAAATTATATATTATAATAATTATATAATATATAGCATAATATATTATTTATAATATAATATATATATATATATTATACATACAGAGGTTTTATATATTATGTACATCTCCCCTCCATATTCATGGGTTCTGCATCTGCAGATCCGACCAACCACAGATCAAAAATATTGGGTGAATAAAGCTGTTGATTGTGTCTGTACTGAACATGTACAGGCATTATATAGCATTGACATTTTATTCAGTATTATACATGATCTAGAGATGATTTAAAGTATACACCAGGACATAAGTTATGTGCAAGTATACGATATTAAGTGAGAGACTAGAGCACTTATGGATTTTGATATCCACAGGGAGGTTCTGGAACCAATTCCTCATGACTACCAAGTGACAACATGTATACAGCGATGCAGGACTTCTGGTGGCTACATGTCAGTCAGAAGAAGACCACGAGACTCTTGCAACGGTGGAGGTAAGTTTGTGTTTTCACATAGGGTAACTAGACTTTGACCAATAAGTATCCTGGGAACCCAAAAGAGGAGGACACTATCATAGCAATATATTGTAAATTGACTTACTGTAAGCCCTGTAATTTAGATCAACAGCCCATGTGCTTCTGGTATGCTTTGGAAAAATCAGAAAGTTTAAACTCACACAGTAAGTATTGATGGTAGATTACTTCTTCCTGGATTTGTTTTGTTCCTCTTAGACATTTTTCATTCTGGCTAATAACTAACAAAATAAGTACCTAAAAATAATGCCAGAAGAATAAGAGACCATTATCTTTTATCTTAGGTAGTAAGTGTCTACTAATATGCAATGTCTTTTTTGAGATAATGAGTATATACTAGAATGAAGTTTTAAAAATAACATTCAATAAGATACAAGATATTGTGCTTAAGTTACTAGTCCTGTAATTAAATTTGAGAATAATTGTTTTGGATATATAGCATAATATTTAAATGTTGTATGTTATTAGTAAATTATGTAATAGGCTAATTATGAATAAAAGTAAATAGCTTCTGAATTTTGTGAGTCATTAGTCTATACATCTCATGAGTAACTTAATCATCTAAAAGCTTTGCATCACTACATAAAAGATAATTTGTTTCATATTATTTTAATAGGAAATCACTATTATCAGTTTTATAATACATCCTATAAATAATTTTCTTGTTTATGATGATACATGAGTTTGATTGTCTACTTAATTACAATTTTACTTTATTTTACTTATATTCTTTTTCCCAGGAGTTTTCTGTTGTCAAACTATGAAAGATGTATACTCTGGGACTTAAGCAATAAAGACTTTATATGAATGAATATATGATATGTGTGAAGACTTTTTGTATCTTTTAAAATAGCTAGTGATAGGAAGATTACTTAAATAATGTGCTTCTGTATTTTAAATTCTTAAATTAATTATCTGCTAATTTGAAAGATGAACAAGAAAGAATATTGAGACTTGTTTGTTTACCATTTTACATTTTATAACAACTCATGCATTCATGTCTATAATCTGTGATTTTTTTTGCAATTAACAGAGTATGATTTTTAAAATATAAATTTATTGCATTAATCATTTTCTCTTCCTTTACTAATTGCAATAACGGTTAGCACCTGCATACTGATCACTGTCAGTTACTGGTTGATATAATTTGGTCTGTGTCCCCAACCGAATCTCATATCATATTGTAATTCCCAATGTTAGAGGTGGGGCCTGGTTGGAGGGGATTGGATCATAGGGACAGATTTCCGGTTTGGTGCTGTTCTCATGATATGAGTGTGTTATCCCCAAATCTGGTTGTTTAGAAGTGTTTTGCACCTTCCCTTCCTTTCTCTTCCTCCTGCTCCAGCCATATAAGATATGTTTGCTTCCCCTTTGCCTTCCACCACGATTGTAAGTTTCCTGAGTCCTCCCCAGCCTTGCCTTCTGTACAGCCCCAGGAGTCACTAGCCAAATAAACTTCTTTTCTTTATAAATTACCCAGTTGCAAGTAGCTTTTTGTAGCAGTGTGAGAATGGACTATTACACTGGTGTTAGCACCTTACCTGCATTAACACCTTTCATCTTTATAACAACCTTTGAGGTATGTACCCATAGTATCACTATTTTTCAGATGATAAAATTAAGGCATAAAGAAGTTAGGTAACTTACTCTACAAGACACAGCTAGTAAGTGACAGGAGTGTCATTCTAGCCTACGTGTTCTATTTGTGAAGTCTTAACCACTACTTAGTGTAACTTCTAAGCCTGGAAATACACTTTGTTGCAAGCACATATGACCTACATGGCAAGGAAATGAGAGGAATAACCAGGAAGGAACTAAAACACTCAGTTGAACAACCCTTCAGGGATTGAGTCCTGCCATTTATCATGTGAATCAGTTTGGAAGTGGCACTTCCCTAAGTCGAGACTTTACATGAGCCCACAGCCCAGACTGACACTTAGAGTACAGATTTGTGGTAGGTCCTGAAGCTTCCTGATCTATAGAAACACTAAGATAATAAAACTATGTGTTTTTATAGGCTACAAAGTTTGGGGGTAATAGTTTATGTCACAACAGATAATACACAAATAAACCTTGATATTACGTGGAGGTAAATACACAAGGCTGTGAAGAACAGAGGTAGAAACATTCGGGGTCATCTTGAAAGCTGATTGTCACAGTCCACCCTCTGTCCCCTAATCATTAATATTACTCATATGCAAAATAAGTTCACTTTCTCCTAGACTCCAAAAACCTCCAAGACCGCCATTAGAGGATCAAATCAAAATTCACAATCTTTTTATCTAAATTAGGTCCAAGTAGAGATGAGGCTATTTGAGTGGAGTTTCATTAGGTATAACTGTATAGGTATTTTCTCTTAATAAACTACTGAGACAAGTTATCTAACCTCAATACACCCAACATACAAGGAAAAGACTGGAATAGGACAGCTAGTATAAAGGTTTCTGCTCATTAAAAAGGAAACAAGGTGCATACAGGAGTCACTAACCCATCACAATTTTGAAATTCAATGGAATAAATGTTAGGATTAACTTGATTGTGTTCTAAATCCTGTGAAAAAATTCCCATGATTCTGCCTTCTCTGGGCTTTTAGTATTGTCTGATTCATTTATCTTTTTTCATAAAAGGGAGCATGTGTTTATAACTGAGTAATTTTCTCACCAGCTGCCTGCTTATAGAATTTTGGGAATCCAAATTCCTTTTTAGAATTTTGTACTGTTTCTTCCATTTCAGTCTAACCTTATGATATTTCTGTGAAAAAAATACATGCCTTTATGTATATTATTCTCCTGAAAATCTTGTTACAATTCACTCCATTAGACAGGATTTCCCAACTTCAGCATTACTGGTATTTAGGTTTTGAGCTGAATATTGTTTGATGTATGTGTGCAGTTTTTGTAAACACATTATAAGGTGTTTAGCAGCATCTGTGGTCTCTACCCATTATATAATAGTAGCACCTCCCCAAATTGTGATAAACCAGAATGTTTCTAGACGTTGCCAAATGTCACCTGTGGTTGAGGAAGCAGAAGTTACCCTGGTTAAGAATTACTTCCACTCGACTATAGTTATTCAACATAATCCCTTTTACACATTGAGACCCTGAGCTCCTTCTAAGGTGGTTGAGGGACAATGTCCTTAAACTGCTTATGAGCTCTATTGCTGTATGGTAGAATCTCTGAGGTGTACTCCTAATCTTTTTAGGGAGCCATTTTTTCTGACTGAATGCTTCTTTAGTTCTTCAGTGGCCTAAAGAAAGATTTTAGAGTCACACCCTTGACACAATCTTGGCTTCTATTTTCCTGGTCATTCCCTGGATGCGATCCTTGCTTGGAAGCTATTCTTAATGTTAGTATCGTTTGCTACCTGGGAATGCTGAGAATTTTCCAAACTGTTAATCATGACTCTCTCATTTTTATTAGCTCTTCCTTAGTGTAGCTCTATTCTCTTGCACTTTATTATAAGCAGCAAGATGAAACCGGGTGGCACCGTCAGTTCAATACTTTGGTAGGCTTTCTTATTATCTACATCACTCAGTTCATTTGAGACATATTCTACCTTTCATATAATTTCAGAAAACAATGTTGCTAAACTTAATTCTGTTACATAGAAAAGCTTTTCCTTCCCTCAATTTACTGGAGTATTTACCTTAATTACTAGACACCCTCACTCACAGCCTTGTCAGAGACCAGGAGGGTTCAAGTAACAGTTTCTTCAAATTACTTTCATCTTTCAGCAACACTTGCTGCAAAGCCCTCTTCCCAGTTCCAAAACCAATCCTGTTTTTGTTACAGCAGCATACAACTTTTGGGTATCCAAGCATTCATTATTTATTGTTGCACAACAAATTACCACAAACTTGAGGATTAAAACAACAAACATTTATTATTTTAAAGGTTTTATGTGTCAGTGGTCTGAGACCTGCTTAGCTGATTAATTCTGGCTCAGTCTTGCTTGAGGCTGAAATGGAGACATCACCTGTGGCTTCGACCACCTGAAGGCTTAACAGTGTCTGGAGGATCCTCTTCCAATCACACTCCCAATGCTGTTAGCAAGATACTGTAGTTCCTTGCAACACGGATCTATGCATGACTGCTCATATTATGTCTTCCACTAGAGCAAAGGATGCACAAGAGAAAATGATTTCAAGACAGAAGCTGCAGTGCATTATAACCTATTTATTGAATACACCATTACTTCTGCAGTATCCTATTCACCAACCACAACACTGGGACAATAAAGTTGAGCATTATATAGGAAAATGGAAAGCAGCAGGTAGGGATCGCTGGGGGTATGTTGAATTCTGGCTACTTCATTAGTACAGGGGAAAATTATTCAGACCCTGGAGGCTACCACATTATAACTATTAAATAAATATTGACTGAAAAAATCCTTGATGACAAAACAGTCAGTGACAGTCAGTGAGAATTTAATTTCCTTTTGAGTTTTACTAATATTGTTACATAAAACATCTTTAAATGATATTTCTTAATTTCTTTCACTGGATGATGACTTATCCACAGTAAACATTAAACTAGTAATCATAATAAATTTGTGAAATTTGATTTCTACTAAATTTATTTTTTGTGATCTAGTTGCTATCAATTATAACTTATTTATGTTTATTTATATGTATTTGTTTTATACCTTCAAATATTTTAAAAACGTTCAAGGCAGAATCCCTATTTGTATGATTCTCTATTCATCTATATATATATCCAAAATAATTGACATCAGGGTCTCAAATGCCCGCATTGTTATATTGATTGCAGCATTAATCACAATAGCTAAGACAGAAAAACAACCTCCACTTTCATCAATAAATGAATGAATAAAGAAAATGTATAAACATACAATTAGATCTTATTCAACTTTTAAAAAGAAGGAACTCTTGTCATATGAAACAACATAAATGAATCTGCAGGATGTTACACTAAGTTAAATAAGTCAGTCACAAGAGAACAAATACTGCATGAGTCCAGTTTTATGAGTATCTAAAATAGTCAAACTTACAGAAAAAGAGAGTAGAACTGTGGTTTGTAGGGATGACAGCAGGGAGACCCAGGGAGACCCAGGAAGTTGTTCAACAGGTACCAAGTTTTAAGCATGCAAGATTTAATCATGCTAGAGGTCTGCAGGACAACATGGTGCCTATAGTTAACAATACCGTATTGGGCACCGAAACGAATTTGTAAAGAGAGTAGATTTTAAGTTGTGTTCTTATTGTAATAAGAATAAATAAAAAGAGAAAGTATGTGGACACAGATTATATGACAAATCTTTGTTCGTAGAATCTGAAAATATGTATGTGTGTGTTTGTTTTCTGCAGTAGGAAAATATTCGCCTGATTTTTTTAAGAAGCAGACTCTGTAAAAGGTTCACATAATGTGAGGATATTAAATATGCTTGCATAAACAACCCCAGGATTCTTATTTAAATATATCTATACAAAATAAGCATAAATTTAGTTAAATTAATAACTTTGGAAAGGAGAGCATAAAAAATTCTTATTCCTCAAATCAACAAAATTTGGAAAAGAAATTATTTTAAAACTCAAAACATTGGACTCGAGTGCTGATGAAGCATCGCAAAGGATGCATAGGAAAAAAATATTTTTATGTAAGATATTTTACTGAATTTTGAATGAAATTTCCATATTTCCACCAGTTAACACATTTATATGTTTGTAGTAAAATTGTGATTTATGCTTTTTATTAATTGCTGCATTGATCATAAAGTGTTGCCCATTTTTATTCAAAGAGAACAATACTAAACCCTAAGTAGGATCAAATAAAAACCAGACAACCTTGAAGGTGGAGGGAACAGAATTCTCTCCAACACAGGACCAAGAAAATTAGATTGAAGTTAATGGACCAAGAAAACACTTACTAAAAGTAAAACGGTATTGAGATGCTGTCTCGAAGAAATTAGTCAGATTATTCAGGGTGCCCATTATTTTGGGTTAGGAACTCTATATTTTAACCATGTTTCCCTTACTTCTAGACTATAATCTAGTTTTATTGTGGCCAGTTGTTATGTATATAAAATTTGGATTAAAATGATACATTTTAAATTATATTAGGCTAATACACAATACTGAACCAAGATTTATTTCCATAATAAAATGAAAATATACACAAACTCATAGACAATTATAATTATATCTTAAAATGTGTCAATTGTAAACAACAATCTTCCATTTTATTGTTAACCAAGTAAGATGAATTCTACGTCCCCATATATGAGAAGGCAGAACATATCTGTATCTTTTCCTATCAGTGTACTGAATCTTGAAGCCATAATTCAATAGAAAGGGGGATAAAATCAATGGTGCAGGTATGTGCCAAGATAGTATAAATACGGAGAAATGGAAAAAAATGTGAACTTTTCTATTACTTGTAAATAGTGTCTGATTATTACCTTTTTTTGACAATTTTCCAAAATATAATATTTTAATATGCTTCTTAACTCAAAAAAGCATTTTGGGGAGGAGGTGATGTATTTTATATTATCCACAATAGTTTTTCTATGTAATATTATTTAATCAATTCATGAGAAGTAAAATAAATGACTTAGAGAAATGATGAAGTACATTTTTGTTCTGTAAGATTAAATCTGTTTTAATAAAATCATGTTAATTAATCCACTCTCTTCACCTAGTAAATTTAAACAAATTATTAAGCCAGTCTAGCACATAACTCATTGTACTGCATAAGATAATAATTAAATAAGCAAAGAGCATCATTTGGTACTGATCATAGATAATTTACAGGGCAGAATACACAGAGCAATAGTTGTACTCGCCCTCTTCATAACAGTGTCAGTGACTCACAAATGACAATTCAACAGCTCTGTAGAGGCTCATTCATGAGGAGCAGGAGCTATGTACTTAAAAGAGCTTGCTCTTTTAAGAGAACGAATTAAATGGCAATGCCTATGATTATATCATAATGATTAACTTAAGTGAATATAATGAAGCATGTAGTGAATTCTTAATATCCGTTTCAAAGCGAGTGGTTATCCTAGTCTACTTTAATCTCAGTTATGTTCAAAGTGTATGCTACTAAAAATGTGTGGTTTCAGGGATCAAAACACTCAGGCATCATGTGAGACAAACATGAAAAGTGTAAGATAAATGTTTGCTAGTATATTCATTAAGGTTTCCAAAGTAGACAGTTTTCTTATTATCTGGAGTTTTTTTCCTCCACATTTCATCTTATTGAATCATCTTTCTTGTACAAAGGCACATGTATTATACACATGAATTGAATAGACATGGCACTTCTTAGCTCCTTATTTCAGCTGTTACCATGACTGACACAGCTCTCTGCCAGGCTAATTTGGTGAGACCAGTCAATACCACTGTGAAGGGTTTATTTATTTATTTATTTATTTATTTATTTATTTATTATTTTGTTTTTTGAGATGGAGTCTTGCTCATCACCCAGGCTGGAGTGCAGTGGCCTGATCTGGGCTCACTGCAAGCTCCGCCTCCGGGTTCACTCCATTCTCCTGTCTCAGCCTCCCGAGTAGCTGGGACTACAGGCGCCTGCCAACGCCCGGCTAATTTTTTGTATTTTTAGCAGAGACGGGGTTTCACGCGTCTTACCCAGAATGGTCTCGATCTCCTGACCTTTGTGAATCCTACCTCGCCTCGGCCTCCCAAAGTGTTTTTGGGGATTACAGCGTGAGCCACCGCGCCCGGCTATTTATTTATTGATTTATTTAATTTCTTACCTTTTTGAGACGAGAGCCTCGCTCTGTCACTCCAGGCTGGAGTTAAGTGGCGCAATCTCTGCTCACTGTAAGCTCCCGCCCTCCCGGGTTCTACGCCATTCTCTTGTCTCAGCCTCCCCTAGTAGCTGGACTACAGGCGACAGGCACCACGCCCGGCTAATTTTTTCGTATTTTCAGGCCAGAGACGGGGTTTCACTGTGTTAGCCAGGATGGTTTCGATCTCCTGACTTCGTGATCCGCCCTCCGTCACGCCAGGATAATTGTTTTTTGTTTTTGTTTTTGTATTTTTAGTAGAGACAGGGTTTCACCGTGTTAGCCAAGATGGTCTTAATCTCTTGACCTCGTGATCCGCCCGCCTTGGCTCCCAAAGTGCTGGGATTACACACCTGTGAAGGTTTTAAAGGCAAAAAAACTGGTCAGTTGGATTCAACCTGCCTCACTGCTATGAAAAGACAATGCTTTAACATCCAATAACCCCAAAATATACAGTAACCCCTGAGGTTTATGTTGCTAGAAATTTCTAAAATAGCAAATATTTTGAATTGTACATGAATATAATAAGCTTTGGCCGGGCCGGCGGTGGCTTCAAGCCTGAAATCCCAGCACTTTGGGAGGCCGAGACGGTGATCACAAGGTCAGGAAGATCCAGACCATCCTGGCTAACCGGCGAAACCCGTCTCACAAAATTACAAAACTAGCCGGCGAGTTGGCGGGCGCCCTGTATCCCAGCTACTCGGGAGCTGAGGCAGGAGAATGCGAAAACCCGGAGGCAGAGCTGCAGTGAGCTGAGATCCAGCCGCTGCACCCTCCAGCCTGGGCGAAGAGCAAACTCCGTCAAAAAAAAAAAAAAAAAAAAAAAAAAAAAAAAAAATTTATTAAATGCTTAATAAAATATTAAGAGTAAATTTAATGACATTCAGAGCACGTTAAACAATGAAAGTTTTCTTTCATTCCTACTCTTTCGTTTTTTGCAGCTGTTATTGACTGCTGAGGTGCAGCTTTCCACTGCTACAGACTTGGCCATAGTTTTCATCAGTTGGGAAATTAATTGCTGCTTATTCCTAATTTTATTAACAGAAATTGGACTCAAAAGATTTTTTAAAATTATTTTAAGTCTTCTTTCTTTATTTTCATATTTACTTTTACTGAGTGTTAACCTATATTTTCTAAAAACAAGACTAAGAAGTGGAAATGCAGTCCTAGCTCTAGACTGAGATTTTAATTCTAGGAAGTTAATTTTAATTCTAGGAAAGTAAGCTGCATAAATGGTTTGTTTGGCCAAGATAATGTTTTTAAAAAACTTTAAATGCATCAATAGATTACATGCATACTTCAATTTTGTCTCCAGATTTTCGTTTCATCTGATCCTGATATCACTGCAGTGTCTCATATGAGCTGCAACCAGCCACATTTCAGAATTACAGTATCATATTCATTATATATTCTATTCAAATGTTACTTTTAACTTCTGCTGAGGAATGTAGAGGCTAATAGCTCTAACAAAATAATTCTCTACTTAGAATAAGCAGATAATTTATATGGGAATTAAAGAAAGGTTTAATTTTTTATCACATTTTAAAAACATTTATTATTTTATGATTTATTAAATGGGTTATCTTATAAGAAACAAATACAATTGTAAGACACTACATATGCATGGGTAGAAATATTAACTACTACAAAAAGTTATAGAGTAATATGTCTTCCTAGCACAGGTAAAGCCCTTGACTCTTTATTCTAGGGTTTACAGTAGATATAATTCTTGCCTATCTTTATAAAATACACAGATACACATATATGCCTATGAGTTATTTCAAAAACACACATTTTAATTTATCATGAACACTCATATGTACATGACTATCTTACTTAGCATTTTCTTGATAAGTATTTCTTGGCAATACAAAAAGAGCTGTTTAGTAAATATAAAATGTTATCCATATGTGATTGAAGTGTTCAGTTCATTTATATTTAATGTAATTAATGATATGGTAGAATTTACCTCTGCCATTATATTCTCTGTTTTGTATATGAGTTATGCCCTTTTTCCCGATCTTCCTTCTTTTGTGTTAAATAGGTATTTCTTGTATATTTTTATTACACTTGTTTAATATTTTGGAGTTATTTCTTAGTGGGTATTAAAATCAAAATTCTAATTTAAAACAATCCATTTCAGATTATACCAACCTAAGTTCAGTAATATACAAAAACTTAGGGCCAGGTGTGGTGGCTCACACCTGTAATCCCAAAACTTTGGGAGACTGAGGGGAGCATATGACTTGAGCTCATGAGTTCAAGACCATCCTAGGCAACATGGTGAAACCTCATCTTTACAAAACACACACATACACACACACACACACACACACACACACACTAGCCTGGCATGGTGGCAGGCACCTGTAGTCCCATCTACCCTGGAGGCTGAGGAAAGAGGATGACTTGAGCCCGGGAAGTGAAGTTTGCAGTGAACTGACATTGTTTCAGTGCAGTACTGGGCAGTAGAGCCAGACCTTGTCTCAAAAAAGTGTTTCTTCTAATATTTACTTCTGTAGTTACTTTTTATTGGTGCTCTGTATTTCTTTGTGTGTATTCAAGTTACTGTCTAATGTCCTTACAGTTTACCCTGAAAGACTCCTTTTGGTGTTTTCCATAGGGCAAATTTGCAAACAACAAATTCCCTCAGTTCAGTTTATCTGAAAATATATATGTTCTGTCTTCATTTGGGAAATATAACTTTGGTTCAGAGAAGACTCTTTGTTGACCTTTTTCTTCCTTCAGCAATTTAAGTTTACATGCAAATTTAAGGGTGATTTTTGGATGAGATTAACATTTAAATCTGGAGATTTGGGGTAAAGAAGGCTACTTTCAATAAGGTGAGTAGACTGCCTCACCCAATCAGTTGGAGCCTTGAAGAGAATTCAAAGAAAAGCTTCCCCAACTGATATGGTTTGGCTGTGTCCTCAACCAAATCTCATCTTGAATTGTAGCTTCCATAATCCCCACATATTGTGGGAGGTACCCAGTGGGAGTTAATTGAATCATGGGGGTGGTTTCCCTCATGCTGTGCTTGTGATAGTGAGTTCTTATGAGATATGATGGCTTAAAAAGGGACTTTTATCCCTTTTGCTTGGCACTTCTCTCTTGCCTGCCGCCATGTAAGATGTGCCTTTGCTCCTCTTTTGCCTTCTGCCACGATTGTGAGGCCTCCCCAGTCATGTGGAACTCAGAGTTCATTAAACATCTTTTTCTTTATAAATTACCCAGTCTTGGATATGTCTTCATTAGCAGCATGAGAACAAACTAATACAGTAAATTAGAACCAGGTAGTGGGGCACTGCTGTAAAGATACCTGAATATGTGGAAGTAATTTTAGAACTGGGTAACAGGCCGAAGTTGGAACAGTTTGGAAGGCTCAGAAGAATTCAGGAAGATATGGGAGAGTTTGGAGCTTCCTAGAGGCTTGTTGAATGGCTTTGACTGAAATTCTGATAGTGATATGTATAATAAGGTCCAGGCCAAGGTGGTATCAGATGAAGGTGGGGAACTTGTTGGGAACGGAGTAAAAGTCACTCTTGATATGCAAAGAGACTGGCAGTATTTTGCCCTTGCCCCAGAAATCTGTGGAACTTTGAACTTGAGAGAGATGTTAGGGTATGTGGGGAAAGTAGCTTCTAAGCAGCAAAAGTGTTCAAAAGGAAGCAGAGTATAAAATTTTGAAAAATTTTCAGCTTGACAATGCAGTAGAAAAGAAAACCCATTTTCTGGGGAGAAATTCAAGCTGGCTGCGGAAATTTGCATAAGTAACAAAGATCCAGATGCTAATTATCAAGACAATGGGGAAAATGCCTCCAGGGCATGTCAGAGACCTTCACAGCAGCCCCTTCCATTACCGACTCAGAGGCCTAGGAGGAGAAAATGGATTCCTGGGCTGGGCCCAGGGAAGTCCTGCTGTGTGCAGCCTCAGGCTTGGTTCCTTGCATCCCAGTCACTCTAACTCTGGCTAAAAGAGGCCAAGGTACAGCTCAGGTCAAGGCTTCACAAGGTATAAGCCCCAAACCTTGACAGCTTCCATGTGGTGTTGAGTCTGTGGCTGTGTAGAAGTCAAGAACTGAGGACTGGGAACCTCTGTGTAGATTTCAGAGGATGTATGGAAACACCTAGATGTCCAGGTGGAAGTTTGCTGCAGGGGTGTAGCTCTCATGGAGAACCTCTGCTAGGGCAGCCTGGAAAGGAAATGTGGGGGTGGAGCCTCCACAAAGAGTCCCCATTGGAGCATTGCATAATAGAGCTATGAGAAGAGGGCTACCATCCTCCAGGTGCTAGAATGGTAGATCCACCAACAGCTTGCACCATGCACCTGGAAAAGCTACAGACACTCAATGCCAACTGTGAAAGCAGGCTGGGATGGGGGCTGTACCCTTCAAAGTCACAGGGATGGAGCTGCCCAAGACCATGGGAACCCACCTCTTGCATCAGCATGACTTTGATGTGAGACATGGAGTCAAAGGAGATCATTCTGGAGCCTTAAGATTTGAGTGCCCAACTGGGTTTTGGACTTACATGGGGCCCATAGCCCCTCTGTTCTAGCCGATTTCTCCCTTTTGGCATGGGTGTATTTATTCAATGCCTGTATCTTCATTGTATCTAGAAAGTAATTAACTTGCTTTTGATTTTACTGGCTCATAGGAAGAAAGGACTTGCCTTTTCTCAGATAAGACTTTGGTCTCGGACCTTTGAGTTAATGCTGGAACAAGTTAAGATTTGGGGGGATTACTGGAAGGGTATGATTGTATTTTGAAATGTGAGGACATGAGATTTGGGAGGGGCCAGGGAAAGCATGATATAGTTTGGCTATGTCCCCACCCAAATCTCATTTTGAATTGTAGTTCCCATAATTTCCATGTGTCATAGGAGGGATCTGGTGGGAGGTGATTGGATCATGGGGCAGTTACCTCCATGCTTTTCTCATAATAGTGAGTGAGTTCTCATGAGATCTGATGGTTTCATAAGGGGATGTCCCCCTTTTTGCTTGGCACTTCTTTCTTGCCTGCCACCATATAAGATGTGCCTTTGCTCCTCCTTTGCCTTCTGTTATGATTGTGAGGCCTCCTCAGCCATGTGGAACTGTGAGTTCATAAAACCTCTTTTTAAAAAATAAATTATGCAATCTCAGGTATGCCTTTATTAGCAGCATGAGAACAGAAAAATACACTAAGCAAGAGTAAAATTCTTCAGCAGACTGCTCTTGGGAGTAGTCTTTGCTCCCAATTTTTCTAGAAAAAATAGAGAGAGAGAGAAGAATAAACTCAGAGACTTGTATTCCCAGGTCCATATGCACCATCAGGTTTCTTGGGTGGGTTTCAAGACTTCTAGCCTATACTGAAGATGCTGGACTTTTCAGCCTTCATAATTGTGTGAGCCAATTCTTTATAACAAAGAAAATTATATTGTTCTTTGTACAACTATGGCTAATATCAATGAATTCAGGTACTAAAAGTTGTTCCATAGGAACAGAATCTTAAGGATGAACTTTCCAAATTACTTCAGAGGTTTCTGAATTTGACTTTTTAATTTAATTGTATTTAAAGACTCAATTACCCTACTTCCAGTAGTAGAGTACAGATAACTCAGGGTGTAATCTGGCCATAGAAATACATAAATAATACCATTGGATACCCCTAATCAAACACCTATCTAAAACAAGGATCTGAGCAACTGTGTACATGAAACTTTCAAATATTTTTGCCTAAATAACTAGTATAATTAGATAGGCTCTTTGCTTCTAATTTCCCTATACAAAATATATAGAGAGAAGAATAAGTTCAGAGACTCGAATTCCCAGCTTAAGCACCATAAAAAGATACAATCTTCTATATCGGCCCTAAGAGAAACCCATATCTCTTGTAGCCGTACAGCTGAGATTCCTGAAAACCAAACCCAGAATATCACGCTGTGAGCGGCTGAATTAGAATGCAAATTAGAAATCTCAGCCCCAGAAGATGTCTAATATTAAAGTAAGAGCATGGATACAAAGGAATGGGATCTTGAAAGTTAAAACCAGGAAATGTGGGAAGACTGTCATGAACCCAGGGACCTTGAGTTTCTAAATTCTGATGAGTCTTCCTTGCCAGCAAAATCGGCCTCTCTACCGCTAATAAAAGTTGCCTCTCAGTCTTCTGAGAGGATTAATCCCACATTGTCTGAGGAAAATCTAAGTACCTCCCCTGATACAGTTGACTTGTAAGACAATACTGATTCTCCTTAGGTCCCACCTTCACCATCCCTCTTTTCTTCTAGACCTAACACTAGATTCAAGTCCTGGTAGATGCCCAAAGGTGAGGTGCAAATTGTGACTTATGAGGAAGTGCACTACATACCCCCTCCAAAAAACCACTTACATTTTCTAATCAATACAGAAATCCAGGGAATATATGAGTGTGGCATAATAGTTGGAGGAACGTAAAATTGGATCGGGTCAAATTCATGGATATAGGCCCACTAAGGAGAAAATCTACATTTAATGTTGTGGCTTGAGAAGTTAGAAGCAACTCTTAACAGTATGCTTCGTTGGTTGGCTGAAACATGTACCAAAAGGTGACACAGAATGAGAGAGCTAGAAATGCCAGATATGCCTGGGTTTACTATAGATGAAAAGATTCAAAGGCTTAGGGATATTGGAATGGTAGAGTGGATTTTCCATTTAAGACCTACTCCCTCAACCTGAGAGGTCTAGAAGACACATATTTCACCACCATTGCAAGAAATACATATGTGAGGGGAGCCCCAGCATCCTTTAAGTGCTCAGTGGTCTCTCTTTTCTGTAGAACAAAACTTACAGTGGAAACTGTAGTCACGGAATTGGGAAGCTTAAATGCATCGAGAATAGTTAGATCCCAGGATAAGAGAGGACATGTGGCAGCATTCAGCTGCCAAAGGCAAGATGGGCACAGTTATCATAATGAACAGCACAGTCAAAGCAGTAATCCAAATAATTTGCACAGACCTGTAGTGTTAGCTTGTTGATTACTCTGTTCCCAAAATTAAAATAGATGGAAAGTCTATCAGAATCTTATTTGATCTGTACAAGCAGAAACTTACTAGGTTAAGGGAACAAAAGTCTAACCAGAATCATAAAAACAGAGTATTATTACTGCTCAATCAATTCCAAGACTTGAGCTAGTTTACAGACCCAGAATCCCTTGAATAAAGTGGCAGCTGGGTCCCTTTGAGAAAGGATTCTGGTACACTGTCAAAAATTTATATTGGTAATATTTTTCCCAGATGTCACAAAAAGACCCATGGCCTTTTGCAAGGTAATTGTTCATTGGGGAAAAGAAAATAATCAGATCTTTCAGGGACTGCTGAACACTGGCTCTGAACTGACACTAATTCCAAGAAACACAAAACATCACTGTGGTCCACTAGTCAGAATACGTTCTTAAGGAGGTCAGGTGATCAATAACATTTTACCTTAGGTAAATTCATGGATATGGGCCCACTAAGCAGGAAAGAGGGGACCTAATGGATCCCCAAATTGATTCTGTGATAATTTCTTCAGTTTTGGAAGGCATACTTGAAATAGACATATTCAACAATTTGCAGAATCCCGACATTGTTTCTCTGACATGTGGAATAAGAGCTATTATGGTGGGAAAGGCCATGTGGAAGGCACAAGAAGTTCCTTCTCCTAGAAAAATAGTAAACCAAAACCAACACCATATTTCTGGAGGGATATAAAGCGATTCAAGTGCCACTCAGGTATTAGTGCCACTGTCAAAGACCTGAAGCATGTAGGAGTGGTAATTCCCACCACATTCTCATTTGACTGGCCTATATAGCCTGTGTAGAAGACAGATGGATCTTGGAGAATGACAGAGGGTTATCTAAACTAATCAGATGGTAACACCAATTGGAGCTGCTATACCAGATATGGTTTTATTGCTTGAGCAAATCACACAACTTCGAGTATCTGGTATGCAACTAATGACTTGGCAAATTGTTGTTGGTATTTTCATCCCTATTAATAAAGATCATAAGAAGCATTTTACTTTCAGCTAGGAAATCCAACAGTACACCTTTGCTGTTAAACCCAAGGGTTATATAAACTCTCCAGCACTATGCCGTAATTAATTGGCAGATATTTGATCAACATTCTCTTTCACAATATATAGCACTAATCTATTGCACATAACAATACATATACATATTCTCATATGTAATGATAACACTATGCTGATTGAACCTAGGGAGGAAGAAGTAGCAACTATTTTAACTTATTCATGTTTACGTGCCAGAGGTGGGAATTAAATCTAACAAAAGTTCAGGGGACTTCTACCTCAGTGAAATTTCCTGGAGTCCGGCATTGTGGGGTGGTGTGGGGCATATTGAGACATCTCTTCTAAAGTGAAGGGTAAGTTGTTGCAGCTGGCTCCTCCTATAGCCAAAAACAGAGATATAGTGTGATTCTAATGAGCCTCTGTGGTGAACTGAGCCTCTTCGGTTTTGAAAGCAACATATTTCTCATTTGGATGTGTTACTCTGGGCTACTTACTAAGTGACCCAAAAAGCTGCTAGTTCTGAGTGGGGCCCAGAACAACAACAAAAAAAGGATCTGTGACAGGTCCAGTCTGCTGTGCAAGCTGTTCTGTCACTTAGGCCATATGATTCTGCTGATATAATGGTGCCTGAAGTGTTAGTAGCAGATAAAAATGCTGTGTGGAGCCCTGGACAATCCCCTGTCAGTTGACTGCCATGCAGGCATTTAGAATTTTGAAGCAAAGCCCTGTGACCCTCTGGGGATAGCTACTCACCTTTTGTTAAATATTTTTTGGTCTGCTCTTGGGCCTTTGAAGAAACTGAAAGATTGACCATGGGCCACCAAATTACCATGGGGCCTAAGTTGCCCATCATAAATTCGTTGTTTACTGACTCATTAACCCATGAAGTTGGACATGCACAGCAACATTTAGTCATCAAATGGAATTGGTATATATAAGATCAGACCTAAGCAGTCACTGAAGGCACAAGTAATTTACATGAAAAAGTGACCCAAATGTCCATGGTCCCAACTTCTGCTAAACGACCTTTTCTCTTCTAGCCCTTACCCATGGTCTCGTGGAAAGCTCCTTACGATCAGTTCACAGAGAAAGAGAAGACTTAGGTGTGGTTTACAAATGGTTTTCCAAGATATGCAGCACCACATGATAGTGGATGGTGCAGCACTACAGCCTCTTTCTGGGACATCCCTGAAAAATAGCCGTGTAATTGTCCCAGTCAGCAGAAATTTGATAATGCACCTGGTTGTTCATTTCAAGGAATTTCACTGAAGAAAGTACCTTTACAATGGAGGTAAAGAAAAGTATGTCTTGAATACAGAAACTAGGGTATCTTAGTATTACCACACTCTGTGAAGTTAGTTTGAAAACTACAAAAACACAATTCAGACAGGATTACTAATGGCCTGGAGCGTTCAAGTATGAAGGTGTGAGTCCCTGCACCAGATAAAGAACCACAATTAACTAAGGTGCTTGTTGAAGCCAAAGGGAATATGGGATGGATAGTGGAATAAGGTAGTTATGAATAGGAGCTACAACCATGTGACCAGTTACAGAATTAATTATTCTCATTGTTATGGGTATTTCACCTTTGTTGTGAATATGTGTGTAGGAATTATATTTATTTTCCTCTGTTATTCCTTCATCATGTAACATAAGAAGTACTGACCTCATATAGTATTTATGTATGATTAATTTTAAATTGTATATTTCAATTATAAGCTATAAAGGAGAAGGGTAAGCAATCAAATATTTTGTATCCTCTTTGGGGGATGGAGTCCTGCATGTTCAACTGTACACAGAATAGTTGTATCATGTTAAGTGAAAGTATGACCTTGTTACTGTTGTTATTTTGGAGATCAAGTATGTTTTAAGAGGAGGCATATGGGTGCCAAGTTGACAAGGGGTGGACTTGTGATGGTTAATTTTATGTGTCAAGTTGAAGAATGTTTAGGGATGAGATTAACATTTAAACCAATAAAATCTGGGCAAAGTAGATTGCCCTCCATAATGTGATTGGGCCTCATCCAGTCAGTTGAAGTCTTCAAAATAACACAAAGGCCAGACTCCGCAAGTAAGAGAAAAAGTCTTCAGCGGACTTTCTTTGGACTTGGCTCCGTCAGCTCTCCTGGGTCTCAAGGTTGCAAGCCCTCACTGTAAATTTTAAAAGTTTCCATCTTCCATAATCACATGAGTTATTTCTATACAATAAACCTGTTTAATCTACATAAATAATAATTTGTAATACATTTGTTAAGTATATATACTCTGATTCTGTGAAGAGCCCTGATATACCATTCTATTTCCCTATGTCTCCCAGTGATTCTGACGAGAAGATTAGCTGTTATTCTTACTGAGGTTTATTTGTACATGACAAGTTGTTTTTTTCTTGCTGCTTTCAACATTTTTGTCTTTATTTTTCAACATTATTATGATGTGTCTGTGTTTGCATTTCTTTGAGTTTGTCCCATGTCTTGTATATTTAGATTAATACTTTTTACCAATTTGAGAAATACTTGGCTATGTTGTATCCAAATAATCTTTCTGATACACTTTATGAGCCTCTCAATATGCTAATGTTGGTATGCTTGATGACAGGTACGGATCTCTAATGCTGTTCATTTTCTTTAAACTGTTTTTTTCTGAGACTGGATAATCTCAATTGGCTTGTCTTCATTTTCACAAATTCTTTCCTCAGCTAGTTCAAAACTGCTGTTATACTCCTCTAGTGAATTTGTAAGTTTCATTTGCTGTACTTCTCACCTTCAAATTTGTTTGGTTATATTTATACTTTCTATCTTTTTATTTATATTCTTTTTTTTTTGGTAAACCATCATTCTCATATATTCCTTTAATGTTTTAGACTTTTTAAAAACATTCTTTGAATGTATTTATAATTAGCTAATTTATAGTACTTGCCTGTGAAGTCTGACATCTGGTCTTCCTCAAAGGCAGTTTATATTGACAACTTTTTATCACTGTGTATGGATCGTAATTTTCTGTTTCTTGGCTGAAGATCTGACATTTAAAATAATATGATATAACAACTATGGAAATTGGATTCCCCAGCTAGCCTCCTCAAGATCTTTTGTTGCTATTTCTTTTTTTTTGTTGTTGTTGTTGTTGTTGTTGAGAGGGAGTCTCGCTCTGTCGCCCAGGCTGGAGTGCAGTGGCCGGATCTCAGCTCACTGCAAGCTCCGCCTCCCGGGTTCACACCATTCTCCTGCCTCAGCCTCCCAAGTAGCTGGGACTACAGGCGCCCGCCACCTCGCCTGGCTAGTTTTTTGTATTTTTTTTAGTAGATATGGGGTTTCACTGTGTTAGCTAGGATGGTCTCAATCTCCTGACCTCGTGATCCACCCGTCTCGGCCTCCCAAAGTGCTGGGATTACAGGCTTGAGCCACCACGCCCGGCCTGTTGCTATTTCTTTAATTGTTTGTTTTTATTTTTGTTGTCATTGCTGCTGCTGTGTAGTTAATTTGACCTTCCTGGTATAAGTAGATAAGTTGTGTATTTTTTTTTATGTGTAGCCACTTAAGTCAATGTTTGATTAGCTCGATAGATAGCTAATGATTGGATAGAGATTTTCTTAAATGCCTTGAACTCATATGTGTCAGAACCTAGGGGTTCTGTGGATTTGAGATATATTTTCTTCATTCCAGTAGACAATTTTCAACTCTGCCTTAGACATAACTTACTATTTCTCCAGAGCCTCAGAGTGAGCCGGAATTGAAAGATGAGAATATTCTCGAGTCTTTTCTGGGCATACACACACAGTTGTGCATACCTTTGGCATTCCCGATTCCCAGAAATACACTGGAGGTTTAGAAAACCCACTATGGACATCTCATTTCTTATTTTCTTTTTTTTCAGTTTTTCGGTCAGCCTCTTGTTAGGTATAATTGATAATAGCAGCTTAGGGAGCTAAAATATGAAAAAATTTTCTCAATTCTAATAAGCAGTCTGGTAATAAGGCTGTTCACATAGAGCAAGTTTTGATTCACATCAAATAAAGATAAGCCCTAAGAGTGAAACTTTTAGCAAGCTAACAAGTAAAGCAAATAGTGTTGATTCTATGGTGATCTGATTTTTGTAGAAGGCCAGACCCTTGTTGCCTCTTCCAGTGGCTCCTAGGCTCCTGATTTTGACAGCTAATGCACTTATTATACTGTAAGTAATCAAGTCTGCAAGGGAGCTAGCAGAGGGGCATGAGATGAAGTCAAATCAAAATGCTATAGAGCCTGCTCTTGTTACTTAGATTCAGCCATTTATCTCACACAAATATTCTTCATATTGTTGGATCCTTTGATTACCAGAATTCTGAAAACGTTTTTGACTTTCTTTACAGTGTTATTGTTGCTTTTATTAAAAGCTGAGTTTTAAGAGATTTTATTCTAGTATTCTGGAAGTGTTTCCTTCTATCAGTGTTTATTTCCTCAGACACTTATTCAAGGAATATGGTTATTCATTGAGTCCTTCATTTTCCTTACATGATGTCTATCAACCTTTTTATTCACATTACTGCTGTTTGAAAGATAATTGTCATGAAGATTATAATTTATCTACACCTATACACAAGCTTATTTCCTAAAGTACCAATTTCATTTTTACTTTCTTACTACAAGTATACAATTGCTTCCACTTACCTCAGGATTTTAAAAAAAGAATTTAATCTTGGAATTAAACACTCTCATAATATGACTTCACTTATCTTCCAAGTCATTTGCTACTAACACCCGAAGACATTTATTATAAATTAGAAGATGAACTTATCTTCTGACTTTGATATTAGTAAAAGCAACATCATTAATTGCTATTATCTGTGTTTTTTCAGTTGTGACATATTAAATAACACACCAAGTCTGAATTCACCAAGTGGGCATTCAAACCTTGGGCAAATATTTTGCCTTCTTGGGTCTTATTTTCTTAGTTTCAGTGCAGGTAGTAGCACTGCTATGAGAACCAAGAATCAAATAAGTTAGACAGAAAACACAACTCAAATGTCAGTTGGTGCTATTTGCTAAATATTATATATTCTAGAAAAGATTTGTAAGCAAAAATTTGATGAAAACTCATTATCTTCCAAATCAAATAAGACAGCCAAGGACATTATTATGGTTTAATGGAAGAATCTCATACTGTGTCCTTAGAAAAGGGTAACTGGAAATAAATGATGTAAAAAGCTTTCCAACACATATGATTTTTTTCTCCTATATGTTTATACAGCAGAGTGGCATACTGCATTCACCCCTAAAAATGGAGAGTGGATGAGCAAACATTTATCAACATTTATAAAGCCATTTTACAAGCAAGAATGATACTATTCCTGTCTGCCAAATCTGAATATTTCAAGCACAATTTTGCTGTAAAGCAGTTTATCAGCTTCTTCATATTTTAAATAAAATATCCCATTAAAAATCATGATTGCTCTCCCCCAATATCTAGGCTTTTCTTCTCTTCGATAGCAGTCAAATCCTGTTATTTAGATGAACTCATGGCCACGTATAATAAAGGCTAATTTACCTCTTTACCCTCTTTCTCTGAATGTTTACAACATTATATTTTGAAAATTATTTTATTTCCAAAGTATTAAAATTCTTGGGCAGGTTTATACAATTCCCAGGAAATAAAACGTTTCCAGAAAATTGAAAATATCTATTTTGCTGGAACCTCTACAGCTAGTGTGTCTTTCTTGAGATCGTCAGAAAACAAAAATATCTAACTGACAACCTATTCAACAACTCATGGGTAGTTCAAAGATACCGTACATGCAGTATGTCAAACACATTGATCATCACTCTCCTTCCTGCAAATTAGTCACTTTCCTTTATTCTTTAATCAGTGCATAATACTACCAGCCATCAAATTGTAGAAGAAATTATCTATTACTGCACCTCTTGTCCAATTCACTAAAATTTCAGCTTATGTCACCTCCTAAATGCCCATTATATCTGTTTAGTTTGTTGCATATTCACTGATATCAGCTTAGCTTCAGTAAATATTACTCATTTCATAGATACAGCTCCCTAACTTATTTGTTTGAAGGTATTGATTTCTTCCTTCAATTCGTTCTTTTTACCAAAGCTGGTATGGTATTTTCAAAGTGTAAATAATAATATCACAGGCATGTTTAAATCCAATCAGTGCTTTTCCATTGTTGTTAATGTAAAGCTTAAAATTCCTAATATAAGGACTTATATTGTTATTTATTTATTGTTCTGGGCTCTGCTTATCTATTATTTAATAATGTTGTTTCCTCTCGTTTCTAGCTTTGAAACTAGTGGTGTGTTAGAAAATGGTTAACAACCAGTTTCCTGGAATAAATAAAGGCAGGATTTATATTATTTGCCATTATCTGTGGGGTAGATCATCGTGTGTGGCTGGTATCAAGTTAACATGACATCAATGAATGTAGAGATGGGATAAGACGCACACAATTAGTTTCTCTGAACAAGTCCAAATTGACTGCTACACACAACTGATTCTAAACACTTGAGTCTTTGCATACATTATTTCCTAAGCTTACACCAATACCCATCTCTCTATTTTCATTAATCTTTGTTTCCAGGCCCTGCTAAGTTGTTATTTCTACAAGGAAACCTTTCCTAACTCACAGACGAGGTCAAAACATTTTTCTATGTAATCTTCTAACATGTACACTTTGTAAAATTCCTCTCTGGTATTTAATATTGTAATTTTTAGCATATTTACAAATTATCTAACTAACATATACATATCCCCCAATGGACTATGCAAACTAAGGCAGTAGAGGTCATTTTTTTGTTGTTGTTTCTGTTTTTTTGTTTTTTGCTTTCTTTACTTTTGAACATCTATACTCAGTATCTAGCACATTGTATATTTTCATTAAATGTTAGTGGGATGTATAAATTAAATATTTACAAAGAGAAAAGAATGTATTAATGATGCACCAAAATACATTTATTTGTCACTTAGCCAGACAAAATGCATGGAAAAAAATTCAGATTACAATTGGCATTAATAGCTGTTCAAATTCTCAGAAGCCAGGCAGAAAACAACTCTCTGTTAGTTACATATGTAATAAGAAAACTGTGGATTTTCTTTCATAAAATCCATTCTCCTTTTGTAGTTACTGTTTTGGACCTCTAAAAATTACATATTTTAACCTCCTCTACAGTAAGGGGTCTGCATATAAATTGCTTTTCTCTAGTAAGAAAAATGCATAGAGAGGAAGTCAAATTATCTCTGTTTGCAGAAGACATGATTGTATATTTCGAAAACCCCATCGTCTCAGCCCAAAAACTCCTTAAGCTGATAAACTACTTTGGCAAAGTCTTAGGATACAAAGTCAATGTGCAAAAATCACACGCATCCCTATACACCAATAATAGATAACAGAGAGCCAAATCATAAGTGAACTCCCATTCACAATAGCTACAAAGAGAATACAACACCTACGGATACAACTTACAAGGGATGTAAAGGACCTTTTAAGAAAACTACAAACCACTGCTCAAGGAAATAAGAGAGATCACAAACAAATGGAAAAACATTCCATGCTCATGGATAGGAAGGATCAATATCATGAAAATGGCCATACTGCTCAAAGAAATTTATAGACATATTGCTATCCCCATCAAGCTACCATTGACTTTCTTCACAGAATTAGAAAAAACTACTTTACATTTCATATGGAACCAAAAAAGAGCCTATATAGCCAAGACAATCCTTAGCAAATAGAACAAAGCTAAAGGCATCATGTTACCTGACTTCAAACTGTACTACAAGGCTACAGTTACCAAAACAGCATTGCACTGGTACAAAAACAGATATGTGGACTAATGGAAAAAAACAGAGACTTTAGAAATAACGCCAAACATCTACAACCATCGGATCTTTGACAAACCTGACAAAAACAAGCAACGGAGAAAGGATTCCCTATTTAATTAACAGTGTTGGGAAAGCTGGCTAGCCATATGCAGAAAACTGAAACTGGATCCCTTCCTTACACCTTATACAAAAATTAACTCAAGAAGGTTTAAAAACTTAAACATAAGACCTAAAACCCTAGAAACCCTAGATGAAAACCTAGGCAATACAATTCAGGACATAGGCATGGGCAAAAACTTCATGACTAAAACACAAAAAGCGATGGCAACAAAAGCCAAAATAGATAAATGGTATCTAATTAAACTAAAGAGCTTATGCACAGCAAAAGAAACATTCATCAGAGTGAACAGGCAACCTACAGAATGGGAGAAAATGTTTGAAATCTACCCATCTGACAAAGGGCTAATATACAGAATCTACAAGGAACTTAAACAAATTTACAAGAAAAAACCCTATCAAAAAGTGGGAGAAGGATATGAACAGACACTTCTCAAATGAAGACATTTATGTGGCCAACAAACATAAGAAAAAAATCTCATCATCACTGGTCAATAGAGAAATGCAAATCAAAAGCACAATGTATTGTGAATTTTTTATTAATTCATGGCCATCTACAATGATCTCTGTCTATATTATCTATTTGCCTAGCTTTGTACTGTTGGCATTTCCTCTTAATTGATTACCCTCTCTCTTTTCTCCACTTAGAATTAATTCCCATTTTATCATATCATTTACCAGCTTAAAGTCCTTCTTATTTTATATTGCCAGTAAAATAACATTAGAAATCCATACCACTGATATCCTAAATATGTCTCCTCCCTGCCCCACCAACTTCATCTCAAACAACTCTACCTTTATTCACTTTGATTCAACAATGGAAAAATTCTGATAGGTCTAATAATTTATCCAATAATTCTGTCCTTAAGCATATGGTATTTCTGTTTCTTCTGCCTCCAGTAATTTTTAGAAAGCGTTTTAACAGTTGCCCTAACATCCTCCTTCGTGTCTCAGCATGAATGTTACCTTCTCTGATTCTATTATATAAAGTTGAATTTTTCAGGGCATTTATCCCAATTTATAGTTATTTATTCATTTACTTTTTTATTTTTTGTATTTCCTAGAAGAATATAAACAGCTTAAATGCAAGGACATTCTCTACCTTGCTTCATGTTGTTTTACATGGGTTATGCACATACTAGGGGAACCATACATATTTTTGAATGGCACTTCATCTTCAGTTCTTCATTTTATTTATTTATTTATTTTTAGATGGAATTTCACTCTTGTTGCTCATGCTGGAGTGCAATAGTGCGATCTTGGATCACGGCAAACTCCGCCTCCTGGGTTCAAGTGATTCTCCTGCCTCAGCCTCCTGAGTAGCTGGGATTACAGGTGTATAACACCATGCCCAGCTAATTTTGTAGTTTTAGTAGAGATGGCATTTATCCATGTTGGTCAGGCTGGTCTTGAGCTCCCGACCTCAGGTGATCTGCCTGCCTCACCCTCCCAAAGTGCTGGGATTACAGGCATGAGCCACCATGCCTGGCCCCATCTTCAGTTTTATTTCTTGTGTTTTCAAAATATCCTTTCATAAAAAATAGTAAAAGAACAGAATATTAATTTTGCTAAAATGCATAACATTTTCTCTGTGAAGTTCATAATTTTATATTAATTGTTCAAAGCACATGAGATAATGAATATACATGATGATTTTAAATGTATTACTTTTAGCATGTAGGACACACTTATTTGAAATTCAGGGAACTTCAGATTAAAAGAAACTGCTATCAAGAAGCCTCATCTACATAGAGGCCTAGTATAATTCATTAAACTTTGAGTTTTAAGACCGCAGTATTATGATGAGACTTTTGCAAGTGTCGAGTGGGTGACTGTATTTTGCACATAAGGAAAATGTAAATAGCGTGTTGCTACATGGTATTCTACAGTAGGTTAATAATAACTGCACATTCTTTGACACTTCCTATCAGGAGGTGAAATTTATATCTCTTCAACTGAATCTGGAAGGGCATAGTGACTTGCCTGGACAACTAAAACATGGTGTAAGTGATTGTGTACCATTCTTGGAACAGATATCAAGAGACTAAAAGTTTCCACTTAAGGTCTCCTTGAATACTCTTACAGCATAGCCACTAGCATGTGAAGAAGTCCAAATATCCCTGCGGAGAGACTCACATGGAAAAATAAGCCCTTGGACAATAGCTGTAGTTGAGCTCCTCATCACCACTCAGCAATGACTTACCAACTGTGTGGGTACACCACCTTGGAAGTGGATTATCCAGGTATATTTTAGCCTCCTCTAGTGATATCATCAGAGATGGGATGCTCCAGTGGAGTCTTGATCCATTTGAAGGTTTGTGAGATAAATAAAAAGGTTGTCATTTTTTAAGCCAATGTATTTCAAAGTAGTCTCTATTGTAGAAAGAAGTAACCTGAATGATGAAAAACTAAAGGATTATACTATTATAAGGATTGTTAGGAGAAAATATCTATTAACTTTTCTTACAAAATTCAATTGTTCTTATTTACATCTCTGCCCAGAAAACTTAGGGGTCTAATTATTTTCTTTATTGAAAAAATAATTATTTATTCAGCAAAGAAGTGTGTTTTCATACTGTGTATTAAGCACTGTACTAGGAAATGACAGTTGAAGGATGAATGTGATGTTATCCAAAGCACTAGTATTCATCATTGTTACTATAAACAGATAAATAGTCCTTGCCATCTAGCAAAAGGCTTTTTCAAACTCTTTTGTGTACACAATGACAGAATAGTTGAAAAGTATAAAAGCCACAGTTGTCACTGCATAAGCTGAATTTCATTATTTTACTTAGGTGGCAGGTTAATTAACTGAATTGGCCAAAAGATTGTATGTAAGTCCTGACAAAGAAATTATTAGCCCAAATTAGTATATATCAAGACAAAAACTATTTAACAAACCAGTAGACAATATTAGTGAAATACAGCACAGAAATACAAGTAGAAATTATTAGCATAAGGCATGTTTCACATATTCAATGTTTATTATATTTTGTAGTAGATTTTATGAATGATATAACTGTAAAAACAATAATTTGTTCAAAATATTATCCATTCATTTTACTATGTGTAATTTTATGAAAAATATCATTTTGATTGGGTGGATATATATATATATGTATATTTTAGAATTCTGCTTTATTGTTAATTTCAACTTTTATTATAGGTTAAAGGGTACATGTGCTGGTTTGTTACATGGGTAAATTGAGTGATGCTGAGGTTTGGGGTCCCAGTGATCTTATCACCCAGGCAGTAAGCATGGTACCCAACAGATGGTTCTTCAGCCCACACCTTCTTCCCTCTCCCATATAGTGGTCCCAGTGACTGTTGTTTATATTTTCATGTCCATGAGAACACAATGTTTAGCTCCTACTTATAAGTGAGGGCATGTGGTATATGGTTTTCTGTTCTTGAGTTTTGTCACTTAGGATAATGGCCTCTAGCTCCATCCACATTGCTGCAAAGGACAAGATTTTATTCTTTTTTATGGTTGCATAGTATTCTATGGTGTAAATGTGCCACATTTTCTTTATCCAATCTACTTTCGTTGGGCACCAAGGCTGATTCCACGTCTTTCCTATAGTGAATAGTGCTGCAATGAATATACGGGTGCATATGGCTTTTTGACAAAGTGAATTCTTTTCCTTTGGTTATATACCCAGTAGTAGGATTGCTGGGCCAAATAGTACTTCTATTTTAAGTTCATTGAGAAGTCTTCAAGATGCTTTCACCAGCGGCTGAACTAACTTACATTCCCACTAAACAGTGTGTAAGTGTTCCCTTTTCTCCATAGCCTTTCCAACATTGGTTTTTTTGTTGGTTTGTTTTGTTTTTAAATAATAGTCATTCTGACTGATGTGAGATAGTAACTCATTGTGGTTTTGATTTATATTTCTATGATGATTAGTATGTCGACCATTTTTTCATATGCCTGTTGTTTGCTTGTATGTCTTCTTTTAAGAAGTGTCTGTTCATGTTCTTTGCCCATTTTTTAATTCGGCTTTTTGCTTATTGATTTGTTTAAGTTCCTTGTAGATTCTGGATATTAGACCTCTTTCAGATGTATAGTCTATGAATATTTTCTGCCATTCAGCAGGCTGTCAGTTTACTCTGTTGGTAATTTCTTTTTGATTTTTTTGCAAAATATAAACACATTTCTAAAAATGGCTACATAATATTAGAAAAAATAGTTAAAGAGCTTTTGAAATTAAAATTGACTTTTAGATATAATTTCAGATTAATTTTGAAATGCTTATTTTGCATGTCATTTACTTTTTTTTGTTCTTTTCCTTTTCTATCAGCTTGTTCATTGATCAGCAGTGGGCCATTAATAAGAATTTGCTACTGAAGCCATAGTTGATGTGAGTTTAGAATTCACAAATTGACCTATCCTAGCAGTACAAAACTAAGACAACAGAAATATGTTGTTAAAATGGAAAAGCCTGTGACATTCATAGCACTAGCTAACCTGGGTATTGAGATTTGTATGACTCAGAAATTAATTGTCTGGATAATTTGGAAAATGGCCCTTAGTTTAATTATGTCCCATGTGTCATTTTGTTGTTGTTGCAATTGCTTTTGGTGTTTTTGCCATGAAATCTTTGCTGGTGTCTATGTCCTGAATGGTATTACCTAGAGTGTCTTCTAGAGTTTTTATAGTTTTGGGTTTTCATTTAAGTCTTTAATCTATCTTGAGTTAATTTTTAGATAAGGTGTAAAGAAGAGGTCCAGTTCCAATTTTCTGCACATGACTAGCCAGTTCTCCCAGGACCATTTATTAAACAAGGAATTCTTTGCCCATTGCATATTTTTCTCAGGTTGATCAAAGATCAGGTAGTTGTAAAGAGTGTGGTCATATTTCTGAGTTCTCTATTCTGTTCCATTTCTGCACAGGAAAAGAAACTATCATCAGAGTGAACAGACAACCTACAGAATGGGAAACAAAATTTTTATTGCATTTTATTTTAAGTTCTGTGGTGCATTTGCAGGATGTGCAGGTTTGTTACATAGGTAAATGTGTGCCATGGTAGTTTGCTGCTCTCATCAACCCATCACCTAGGTATTAAGCCCGATATGAATTAGCTATTTTTCCTGATGCTCTCCACCCCCTGCCCTCTCCTGACAGGGCCCAGTGTGTATTGTTCCCCTCCCTGTGTCCATGTGTTCTTGTTGTTCAGCTCCCGCTTGTAAGTAAGATCATGTGGTGTTTGTTTTTCGGTTGCTGTGTTACTTTGCTGAGAATAATGGTTTCTAGCTCCATGCATGTCCCTGCAAAGTACTTGATCTGGTTCCTTTTTATTTGCATAATATTCCATGGGTATATGTACCACATTTTCTTTATCCAGTCAATCATTGATGAGGATTTGGGGAAAAAAGTTTTGCAATTTATCCATCTGACAAAGGTCTAATACCCAGAGTCTACTATGAATTTAAACAAATTTACAAGAAAAAACATGCAGTCACATTAAAAAGTAGGCAAAGAGCATAAACAGACAATTGTCAAAAGAAGATGTTCATGTGACCACAAACTCATGAAGAAAAGCTCAACATCCCTGATTATTAGAGAAATGCAAATCAAAACCACAGTGAGACACCATCTCATGCCAGTAAGAATGGCAATTATTAAAATGTCAAGAAACAATAGATGCTGGCAAGGATGCAGAGAAAAAGAAACACTTTGACACTGCTGGGAATGTAAGTTAATTCAACCATTGTGGAAGACAATATGGTGATTCCTCAAAGATCTAGAAGCAGAAATACCATTTGACCCAGAAGCCCATTACTGAGTGTATACCCAAAGAAATATAAATCATTCTCTTATAAAGACACATGAATGCATATATTCATTGCAGCACTCTTCACAATAGCAAAGACATGGAATCAACCCAAATGTCCATAAATGATAGACGGGATATAGGAAATGTGGTAGATATACACCATGGAATACTCTGCAGCTATAAAAAGAATGAGAGCGTGTCCTTTGCAAGAACATGGAAGGAGCTGGAAGCCATTATCCTCAGCAAACTGTCACAAGAACAGAAAACCGAACACTGCATGTTCTCATTTGTAAGTGGGAGCTGAATGATGATGACACACGGACACATGAAGGAGAACAACACACACTGGGGCCTGTCAGCGGAGAAGAGGCAGAAAATCAGGAAGAATAATTAATGTATCCTGGGCTTAATACTTAGACGATGGGTTGATCAGTGCAACAAATATCATGGCACACATTTCCCTATGTAACAAACCTACACATCCTGCTCGTGTAACCCAGAACATAAAATACAAGCTGAAAATAAAAATAAATACGTTCTAATTTTAATGAGTACAATATTATGCACTATATTTCACCTATCGCAAGGTGGTGTCTCAATTAATGTTATATCTGTGTTTGGGCTGAGGTGGGAGTAAGAAACAAAGTCAATATTGAATATTTCCTGGATCGCATAATATTCTTTGTGTCATGAGTTCCCCATACCTTGTTACAAAATGGGAGGATAAATGCAAATATATACCAGAAATTCTCATTTTACCATTGGGAATATAAACTCAATAGAGTAAAACATGGATTTTATTGTTTCCTGATCTGTTTGGTAGCATATAAAATATAGCTGAAGAGTATGCAATGAAATAACTTGGTTCCTCTAAACAACAATTCTGTTTTAAGTATTTAAAATAAACATTCCATAGGAATACCAACAAAATGCATGCAAATATGATTTAAAGCCAGCAAGGAGCCTAAGGAAACCATTACATACTATTTGTATAGGACAGTTTGAAAATATTAAGCTTGTGACTCCAAACTCGATACTAACATTTGTGAAAACATGTTCCCTTTAAAAAATGAAAATTAAAAAAAATCCTCCTTTCCCCCATGTGTATATTTCTCTCTGTGTATATATGGGTATATACTACTATCTACTCATGGCATATATATACCTAACGTGCATATACAGCTATAGTTGATTTAATAGCTAAACTAATTTAAAAGTGTCAATAATCCTGATATAGTTCAGCTCTGTTTCCCCACCCAAATCTCACCTGATAGCTCCCATAATTCCCATGTGTTCTGGGAGGGACCTGGTGGAAGATGATTGAATCATTGGTGGGTCTTTCCTGTGCTGTTCTCGTATTAGTGAATGGGTCCCATGAGATCCGATGGTTTTAAAAATGGGAATTGCCCTGCACAAAGTCTCTCTTTGCCTGCTACCATCCACGTAAGATGTGACTTGTGCCTCCTTGGCTTCTGCCATAATTTAAACCTCTTTCTTTTGTAAATTGCTCAGTTCCAGGTATATATTCTCTATATTCACCTTAGAGAAAGTTGTCTCCTTATAATCTAGGGAGTCCCAAAGTCAGCATTTTTTTTAAGCTAGCATGCAATAAATAATGAACAGGCATTGAATATATATACATATATAAAATACATACACCTCCTTCAACTAATACATATGTAAATTTGTACACATTATTTTTGCTTGCATTCTTTTGGTCATAACTTATTTCACATGGCTACAGCCAATGAAAGAAAACCTATACAATGTAGGATATAGTTGGAACAACATGCATACAGCTAAAACTCAAAGACAGGTGTTTTTAATTACCAAATGAAAGGAGAGAGGAAGAAAGGAATTCTAGTGAACAATTTGCTATCTTTTCAACATAAAATGTTCTTCATACCTCAATATTTTGTTTTCATCAATAATGTTGCCATATGAGTTAGCATATAAATGTTAAATTTTATGACTAATATAAGTCACCACAAATAGTTTAAGCATCTACTTTAGTTCCTGGATACAAATCTTACTAAGTCATTTACTGGTAGTCTTTGACAAATAGTTGGCACTCAACACTCTTAACTAAGTTCATAGATGAAGGAATTTTATTTTGTAAGAAGTTATGTTTATGTACAAAATATGATAATCAGAGAGCAAGTAGGCTTCTCTCTGAGATAAGAATCACCTTTTGACTTATCAAAATTTATGCTATTGTATACCAGCATTGAAAAAGATTAGAATTCATTATGCAATCACAGTACTTTCTGTTATACTTTTCAGAGTAAACATAAAATATAGAGTAAATATTAGTGTTGATGGCAAAAGCTTTCTGAGAAACACAAAGTAAGGGAGTGAAATGGTGAGAGTTTTTAAGTAGATTTTCTTATTGCATTCAGGAAAATCAGTTAATTATACACACATTTCTTCAAAGGAGAGTCTAACTTCTAGAAAGAAGTAAGGAGAAAACTTATCTAAGAGATTACCAAGCGTCTGTAATATTTCAAATATTTCCCATCCTTTATGTCTGAAAATAGACCACTCAGTAAAAGCTCAAATGCTTTGTCTGTGTTGGTCAGATGGAAGAGACATGGCACTTCAAAGCTGGTTCCAGGTTCCCTAGGAATCAAGGCCCTGGTCAGAGCAGTGGTCCTGGATCTTCACTCCACTCTAGACAGGGAACTTAAAGTCAGGCTGTATTCCTATCACTTGGTTTCAATCTTACCCATCCTTGCCTGGATAGCATTCAGCAGTGGGTGTGGGGTTTGGCAACTGGTCTTTTACTCTATAAATTGTTTAACAAGCTATCAAAATTTGAATTAGAAAGATTTACCACAAGTGTATGTGAGAAAAATTAATGATTATTTTTTAAGCCTGGAAGACTTTTTCATTTTTGTCATTTCTGTGCAAAAGTAAGTGTGTGTGTGTGTTAGAGACAGAGAGTGTGTGAGAGAGAGATATTGAGAGACTGTATTAGTTCATTTTCACACTGCTATAAAGAAATACCTGACACTGAGTAATTTATAAAGAAAAAAGTTTTAATCGACTCACAGTTCCGCACGTCTGGGGAGGCCTCAGGAAACTTACAGTCATGGTGAAAGGGGAAGAAGAAGCAAGCACCTTCTTCACAAGGTGGCAGGAGAGAGAAAAACAAAGGAAGAGCTTCCAACACTTATAAAACCATCAGACCACCTGAGAACTCACTCACTATAAAGTGAACATCATGGGAGAAACTGCCCCCATGATCCAATTGCCTCCTTCTCTTGACATGTGAGGATTACAGGTCCCTCCTTCCACATGTGGGAATTACAATTTGAGATGAGATTTAGGTGGGGACTCAGAGCCAAACCATATCATTCTGCCCCATCTTCTCCCAAATCTCATGTCCTCACATTTCAAAACCAATTATGCCTTCCCAACAGTCCCCCAATGTCTGAACTCATTTCAGCATTAAGTCAGAAGTTCACAGTCCGAAGTATTCTCTGAGACATAGCAGCAGGGCCCTGGGCCCCACCCAAAAACCAATTTTTCCTTCTAGATCTCCAGGCCTGTGATGGGAGGGGCTGCTGTGAATGTCCCCAATATGGGACATTTGGCTCCTCACTACTTATGCAACTTTCTGCAGCAGGCTTGAATTTCTCCTCAGCAAAGTGGTTTTTCTTTTCTATCACATTGTCAGACTGCAAACTTTCCCAACTTTATGCTCTGCTTCCCTTTTAAACATAAGTTCTGATTTCAGATTATGTCTCTCAAGTTCAAAGTTCCACAGATCTCTAGGGCAGGGGCAGAATGATGCAGTCTCTTTTCTAAAGCATAGCGAGAGTGTCTTTTGCTCCACTTCCCAATAAGTTTCTCATCACCATCTGAGACCACCTCAGCATGGAGTTCATTGTCCATATCACTATCAACATTTTGGTCAAAACCATTCAACAAGTCTTTAGGAAGTTCCAAACTTTCCCACATCTTCCTATCTTATTCTGAGCTCTCCGGATTTTTCCAACTTCTGCCCATTACCTTGTTACAAAGTTGCTTACACATTTTCTGTATCTTTACAGCAGTACCCCACTCCTTGTACAAATTAACTGTATTAGTCCATTTTCACACTGCTAAAAGGAAATACTTGAGACTGGGTGATTTATAAAGGAAAGAAGTTTAATTGACTCACAGGTCAACATGACTAGGGAGGCCTCAGGAAACTTATAAACATGGCAGAAGGCAAAGGAGAAACAAGCACTTTCTTCACAAAGTGGTGGTAGAGAGAAGAGTGAAGGACGCATGTTCAAACACTTGTAAAGCTATCAGATCTTGTGAGAACTGACTATCAAGAGAACAGCATGGGTGCAACACCCCTCCATGATCCAATCACCTTCCTCCTTCGACACATGGAGATTACAGGTCTCTCCCTCGACACTTGGGGATTACAATTGGAGATGAGATTTGGGTGGGCACCAACAGCCAAACCGTGTACTATGGCTGGAGCATAAAAGTTGTGTACTTCAGGCCTCAGATTTCAGTTTCCATAATCAAATTGACAGACAATGGTTGTTGCAAAGGTCACATGATAAAATGTATATAAAGGTGCTGGTGAATTGTGAAGGATCATTCAGATTGAAAGTATATTATTCTAATTTAGAATAAATTATTAAATCCATTTGGCATAAATCTAATAGCTCAGTAGAAGCTGATATGTGGTTTAGGTTAGTTGAAGACGGTACAATGAAAAATTAGCAAATTTAAAACTTTGAATTAGGACATGAATCTATAGCTTCAAAACAAAATTTAACCACTGGCATTATTGCATTTTCTTGTCATATGCTTTTGGTATATAGCTCTCTTTAATTTGTGTTTGAAACAATTTTATGTTATCATACTGGTCAGATTTGGGAAGATTTTTCTAATAGTAATTGTTTATATTTGCAAGATTAGATATGAAAATTTTTTGTAGTAAATTGTGTTTTATTTAAAATAAGTCCATAATGTAGTTAGTTACATGGCAGCAGAAGATGTTCAATTGTGTTTGTATTATGTCTATGGAAAATATATCTACTGAAGTCCTAGTGTGCTACTTGTACTTTTGCAGAACATAGAATGTAAGTAACCGTAAAAAATGGTTGTATTCTGTTCATCTTCATGCCTTTAATCCCCTCATGGCATTCTGTTTTGTTATGATGTGCTTTGTATTCTACACTGATAAGATAAATCATTTATTTATTCATATTTATGACTATAATCTCCCTCTTATTTTTAACATGCAATAAAATTTACATTTATGTTTGAATTAAATAATATACATTAAACCATCAATTCTATATAGATTTGAGTGGAAGCAGGCCTGCATACATTGTATAGCTCTTTTAATTACCTATAGCACATAATTTTTCATTAATTTATTTACTATGATTACCATAACTAGTTTCAGGCAAGAATCTAACATTCTTTCATGAATCATGTGGCGTCTTACAGGACTATGTAAAATAGCAACACATTGCCTGAGACTGTCAGGAAAGATATTCACATACAGATTCCAAACAAAAAGTCATCTTATTTAACAATTAGATAGAGTGTGAACATTAGCCTTCTACTACTCTCAGAGCTTTTCTCAGGACAGATATGTATTACCCTGCCCTCATTTCTCAGAGAAAGGCTGACTCTAATGCTTGTAAGGTTTCTCTCTCACTGCAAATGGCCCATCAGGCCTATAGCCTGAATATGTCACATTTGTACACTTTTCTCTGACAGCAAGTACTTATTTCAAAATAAAATACCTTGCATCCAATTAATATGAATGCACTGTGTCACAGACAGTATCTTGACACTAGTTAGCGGTTGGAGTTCAGAAACAAATATAAATTCTCTGCATCTGTGGCCATGTTATATTATTTTTTAATGATGACGTTTTACCAAAGTCATTAATTAGAAAGGCACACATACTTCAAACACACAAAAGATTTAGATAATAAGCAGCAGCACATATGTCTTTATGAGCACAGTTTTTTTTTTCTTGATAAGTAGAATTTGCACACTGGAAGTTTGGACAGGTTGTATATTTTCTACTTTTTTTCAGAAGAAAAGCTCACTCACATGTAATTACAATATTATTGAATGTGTATGTATGCATTTAATGTAGAAAATTGCATTTACAGGGAAATGGAAAAAGACTGGCTCTAAGAAAAATTTTGGCTAAGCAATTCTTTTGCATCTGGGACTGCACTAGCAATAATTCCCACGAGGGAAATTTTATTTCCCTTTGGCCACTCTCCCAGAATCAGCTGCTTCATCCTGCAGCCACATTCTTCATTCTGAAGTGTTAGGTAGCTACTAGCATGTGTGCACCAACACTGTGCATAGGAAAATATCTACAGGGCATTGTCAAGGGTGCTTGACTATTTTCCTGAAGTATGCTATGTTTCCAATCTTGGATTGCCATTAATTTTCTTCTTTTTGTACTTTGGTCAGTGTTACATTCTGCTGCTATATATATGCATGATGATATGGCATAAGCAAAATGCGATTCTACCCCTTAAATAACTCTGTATGTACCTACTGAGGTTCTAAACTTCATTTGTAGCCAAGTTTACCCTCCATTTGTGGAGAGAAGGAGAGTAACTGATATCATCCTCCCCTTAAATTTTCTACTATTCCCCAAATAATGTAAACATTCCTTCATTACTTCTTTCATTTGCTAGTATTTGATTAAGAGCCCATAATATTCTTGGCTCTGTGGTTAGCAGCAGAAGACACCTCATATATATTTCAATAATTTTATTCAAATTGAATGTTTTAGCACAATTTAATGCATTAAAAATACAGAATATTTATCATTTTTAATCATTTTATTTATTTAAGTTGGCAAGTAAAAGGTGTATATATTTATGATCTTTTCATAATGTATACATTGTGGAATGGCTAAATCCATCCAATTAACATATGTATTATTTCACATACTTTTTTGTGATAAAAATAGTTAAAATCCACTCTCTGGGCAATTTTCAAATATACAATATATTGACTATAGGCACCATACTGTACAACAGATCATTTGAATTTTTTCTTTCTGTCCAGCTGAAATGTCGTGTCCTTTAACCAGCATACTCTTAAAAATAATACTATCAAGAATAAATAAAAATAAAATAAAACAATAAATGATAACATGAATAGTTTCAGTTAATGACAATGACCACATATTAACTTCGTTTCTAAGGTTTTATGGTGGTTGCTTTGGGAATTTTTAGTATTATGATTCTATTAATTATTCCTCACAATGTAACAATTTAATTGAATATATATATATATATATATATATACACATATATATTTGAAACGGAGTCTCGCTCTGTTGCTCAAGACGGAGTGCAGAGCTGCTATCTCGGCTCACTGCAACCTCCGCCTCCCAGTTTCAAGCAATTCTCCTGCCTCAGCCTCCAGAGTAACTGAGATTACAGGCGTCTGCCACCACTCCCGGCTAATTGTGTGTGTGTGTGTGTGTGTGTGTGTGTGTGTGTGTGTGTGTGTTTATTTTTATTTATTTTTTTGAGACGGAGTTTCTCTCTTGTTGCCCAGGCTGGAGTGCAGTGGCACGATCTCATCTCACTTGCAACCTCTGCCTACTGGTTTCAAGCGATTTTTCTGCCTCAGCCTCCCGAGTAGCTGGGATTACAGGCATGAGCCACTATGCCCAGCTAATTTTTCTTTCTTTCTTTCTTTCTTTCTTTCTTTCTTT
>NW_016810891.1:646962-680579 GCF_001698545.2 Rhinopithecus bieti | reverse complement strand
TTTCTTTCTTTCTTTCTTTCTTTCTTTCTTTCTTTCTTTCTTTCTTTCTTTCTTTCTTTCTTTCTTTCTTTCTTTCTTTCTTTTTTTTTTTTTGTATTTTTAGTAGAGACTGTGTGTTTCACCGTGTTGGGCAGGCTGGTCTCAAACTCCTGACCTCAGGTGATTTGCCTACCTCGGCTCCCAAAGTGCCGGGATTACAGTCATGAGCTACTGCGCTGGGCCTAATTGAAAATATTTACTTAAACATGTGCTGTTCATTAAGAGAGATATTATTAAATAATTAGACACAAGAAAATTTCATGTAGTGATGTGATTTTCATTCTTGGCTAATATGTTAGGACCTTCAGTTATTGGCTAATTTGTTTGTTGATGCCTCTGTATTGTTTTTTAGTCTATGAACCACATTTGAAGGTTTTTTGTTTTTGCTTAAGACAGTTAAGAGGCAGAAAACATGTTTTGATTTAATTCCTAAATATGTTTTACATTTTCTCCTAAGTATGAATGCTCAGTTTTCTAAGGCTAGGATTCTGGAGTTCTTAGTTTCAGGTCCTTTGTGCATTGAAGATGACATATAAATATTGGTTTGAGCTTCGCAAGAAATTTAATTAAGGATTAGTGTGTGCTTTTTCATGATCCTGCATTCTTCAGTCAATGTAACCTAAATGCAAATGCTGCCCAAACTGTATGGACACTGACATTACTAAACAGACACTCCCTAACTCAGAACACTCTACTAGCTTTAGAAATAAATATCTCATGAAATATTTATCAAAAAGTTAATAAATCACAACAAAATGAAATGACAATATCAGATTCTGTAGAATTTTCTACAAATATCATATAAATAATGTTCATATTTCAATAATCTATGGAGTTAGTTTAAAAATAATGAACTTAATTAAAAGAGCTATATCTGGTACCATATAATCATTGTATACATGCAGCTTTGGATGTACATCCAATTAAATTTTAAATCATATCCATATGTATGAATACAATTTAAAAATGTCTATATGCACAAACACATACATACACAAACACATTCTAGAGAGAATAACAATTCTCTAAACTCATTATTCATCCAGTACTTCTTACATGGCATTTGCTTAAAAAAAAGATTCACTTACAAAATTAATGAGATCGTATTAAATCAATTTTTATTTGTTCACCTTGGACAAAGCATACAACCTTGTCAAGTCTTGAGTTTTTTTTCCACCTCATATAAAAATAGTTCAATTTGATGTTGAAGTATCATTTAACTAAAATTACTAAATAACTAAATAAATATTTTGTTTTCATTATATTTAAATATTAACTCTAACTCATATTTTATTTATATTTTAGAAAGTAATATAAATAAATATCAGATTATATCCTCATATTTAATTGAATGTGTTGATTTAGAACTGTAAGGTTTTTTTAAGAGTGAAGGAATTTTGAATTGATGTAAGAAGAGAAGCTATGTACCAATATTATTTTTTAAAGCACATATTGATTTTAGTACCAAATATTGTAGTATTTTATGGTTTCAGTTCCTATTTCAGTGATATGTTGAAAAGTCCAACCATCTAATAACTAATAACATTCACACATATAGACATGTCACACATAGACATGTATCACACATGTAATTTTAAAACACACAATTAAAATATGTCGGTAAAAAACCTTCCCCAAATATTTATGGCTTTAAAAAAAACTAAATAAGAGAAATTTATAAATTGAAGTATCAGTCAGAACTCTATTAGAAATGTAACTTATGGATTTGAGAACATAATTTTCCTACCTAGTCATTAAATCTGGTGTCCATGGAAACTATTGTGCTTTGATACCAAAGATATGCTATTTATTCATATAATCTGCATGAGCAAAATAATTTAATCATACTCTTACCTGCGTATTGATTTTCTCTGGAAAGACTAAAATTACATAATTATCTTCTTCATATTTGAAGAAATTTAAAGAAAGTAAAAGTTCCTTTAAATTTTTACCTATGCATGCATCATGGATTTTATGTTATCTCTAGCATAAAGATCATTTCCTGCACAAAGATCCTCCAATTTTTATGTATTTGTCCTTCTGTCACCTAAAATTTGCACATTAATATTAAATATTTTTGAATTCATTACCTTCTTAGCTTTCTCCTAAAATCATTATCAAGGAAGATATAGGCTAATATTTTTTCGGGTTTATGAAGAAACTCACTAGACATACAAAACTACACATATATTACATGATATAATTCTACTTGTAATTATTACCAGAAATAAAGGCTGTCATCATTTTACTAAGTATTAAATTAATGCTTATTACTGTCTATTGTTTAAAAGGTAGATAAATTTCAGTAAATTTCATGATTTAATGTCAATGCCCCACTAAAACAACAATGCACATTAACTATACATAATGACATAGTATATATACTAGCTATTTAAACTATATTAATTTCCTTAGTCTTAACTAGATCTAGCATACCTGACTTATAAAATTTGCATAATGTTTAATTTGCATACCAAAAGATATTTGGTCAATAAACTCATAACAGTACAAAAAATCTATCCAATGAGTCTACCACATTCAGGTAAGATGATATGGCCAAACTAAATGGAAATAAGAAGACACATGCTAAACGTATTGTATTAGTCCATTTTCACACTGCAGATAAAGACAACCTGAGACTGAGCAATTTACAAAAGAAAGAGATTTAATTGGACTTACAGTTCCAGGTGGCTGGGGAAGCCTCACAATCATGGTGGAAGGCATGGAGGAGCAAGGCACATCTTGCATGATGGCAACAGGCAATGAGAGGAGCGCTTGTGCAGAGAAACTCCCCCTTTTAAAACTATCAGACCTCCTGAGACTCATTCGCTATTACAAGAACAGCATGAGAGAGATCTGTCCTCGTGATTCAGTTATCTCCCACCGGGTTCCTCCTACAACAACTGGGAATTATGGGAGCTACAAGATGAGATTTGGATGGGGACACAGAGCCAAAAATATATCATGTATCAACTGTAAAATGTATTAAATGTTGTCTGGGTATGCGATACTATTTTTTTTTTCTCTGTGTTAGTATACCTATTTAAGATTTTACTCAGAAGAAATAGATGTATTTTTATTATGGGAGGAATACTTACCAAATTCTACAATAGCTACATTTAAACTAATGTTTAAAAAATGGTGCGAGGAGAGAACTGTGAATCAGGAAACTTAACCACTTATACTTTAGTTGGGAAGAGTGCTCTGGAGAATAGTAATTAGTGTTACTCTTTGTGTATGACTAAAGAAACTTATGATGGAAGGCAGTACACTGTGTTTTGTATTTAATTGTTATGAAACAAGAATCCATTTATTAATGCCTGCACTCATTTTGGTATAAATATACATGAAAAACATGAGTGGCATTTTTACAAATACCAAAATGATTTGGTGAAATAAAATATAACATTTACATATTGGAGACTAAAAAAAAAAAAAAACCCTTGCCACAATGATGAAGAACTCTAAGGGTTTGTCTCAATTTCCCCCAAAATGCAATTCACGATGTTAAAAATAATGTACTTACATAATTACGTAATTATTTTTAAACTTGTCATCTTAAACTTATGATTTTTATTTGTGTAAAGTATATACCTTTCATATTTTATTCTTACAAATGTACAAAAAACAACAGAAAATTGTTTGTAAGTAAAGTATACCCAGTACAGACAATGGGATGTTCTGATATATGTATACACTGTGATATTATTGCCACAAACTAATTAACATATCCATGACCTCACATATTTATGATTTTTTTATGTGGTTAGAATACTTAAGTGAAACTCTCCTAACATATTTCGAGTATACAATATAGTATTATTTACTATATATAGTCATTATATATGATATAATGTATATAATAATGATATATATTAGATCTCAAAGCTCATTTATTCAGCGTTATTGGACATTTGTACTCTTTCACCAACATTTCCCGATTTTCCTCACCCTCACTCCTGCCAACCACCACTCTACTCTTTGTTTTTGTGAGTTCACTGTTTTTAGATTTCACATATAAGTGAGATCATGCAGTACTTGTCTTTCTGTGTCTAGCTTATTTCACTTAGCATAATGCCTTCTACGTTTATCTATGTTGTTGAAAATGGCAAGATATTCTTCTCTTTAAGGCTGAATAACATTCCGTTAATTATATATAAATACTATATATATATATATATACACATATATATATATCACATTTTCATTATACCTTCAACTGATAGACGCTTAGGTTATTTCTCTCTTAGTTATTGTGAATAATGCTGCAATAAACATAGGGTGCAGATACGTCTTTGAAATACTAATTTCATTTACTTTGGATACGTAAACAGAAGTGTGATTGCTGGATCATATGGTAAATCTATATTTAATTTTTGCAGAGACCTCTGTAGTGTTTTTCATAACGACTGTGCAAGTTATACTCACCCCAAGAGTGTACAAGCATTCCCTTTCCTCTACACCCTCACCAACGCGTATCATTCATCATTTTGGTACTAACTATTCTGACATGTGTGAGGTGATATCTAATTGTGGTTTTAATTTGCATTTCTCTGATGATTAAAGATATTAGGCACTTTTTCATATACCTGTTGGCCATTTATATGTCTTCTTTTGAGAAATGTATCTTCAGGTTGTTAGTCCAGTTTTAAATCAGGTTTGCTATGGGCTGAATATGTGTGTATCCCTCAAATTTATATGTTAAAATCCTAACCTCCAAGGGGATGGTATTAGCAGGTGTGGCCTTTAGGAGGTAATAAGGTCCTGAGAGTAAATCCCTTATGAATGAGATTAGTACCTTTAAAAAAGAGGCTCCAGAAAACTTCATTATTCCTTCTGCCATGTGAGGACACAAGGAAAAGACTGTCACTAGACATTGAATTTGCCAGAGTCTTGATCTTGGACTTCTCAGTCTCCAGAATGGTGAGAAGTACACTTCTGTTGTTTTTAAGCCTCTCAATCTATAGTATTTTGTTACAGAAACCTGAATGAACCGAGACAGGATTTATTTATTTAGGCTACTGAGTTTTTGTGTTCCTTATGCAGTTTGGAAATTAACACTTTATCAGATACATGGTTTGCAAATATGTTCTCTTTTCATGGGTTACCTTTTCATTGCTGATTTTTTTCCTTTGCTATACAGTTTTTTGATTTGATAAAATCTCATGTCTGTTTTTTATTTTGTTGCCTGTGTTTTTGGAATCAGATAAAAAAAAAAGAATCATTGCACAGACTACTGTCAAGAAGACCATTCATTATGTTTTCTTCTAGTAGTTTTATGGTTTCAGATCTTAGGTTTAGGTGTTTAATGCATTTTGAGTGGTTTTTTGTATATGGGACAAGATAAGGCTCCAATTTCTTTCCTATGCAATGTGGATCTCCAGCTTCCCTAGCACCATTTACAGAAGAGACTATCTTTTCCACATGGTGTGTTCTTGACACACGTGTTGAAGAGTCATTCAGCATAACGCATGGATTCATTTCTAGGCTCTCTGTTCTATTCCGGGAGTCTATGTCTGTTTTTATTCTAGCACCATATTATTTGGATTACTGTAGCTATATTTTTAAATCTGGAAGTGTCATGCCTTCAGCTTTGATCATTGTTAAAACTGTCCAAATGTAAAATTTAACAATAATAAACATACTTTGAAAATTAAAGTATTTTCATATTTTAAAGTAAAATAAGCATTGATTTTCAAGTTTCTTAAAATTCATATTATGCAAAATTACAAAAGCTATGTTAATTTAAATTTTATTTTAAAATGTCCTTATTACATTCTCAAATATCATACAATGGTAGTGAATTTATTTCTCCAGAAAACTACGAATTATCACATGCTTAATACAAGTTAGTAAACAGTTGTCTGAAGAGTCTGTCTCAGAAACTAGAATTCTTATTCTAATCATATTTAATCAACTTCAAATCTTCTGGGTCATGTTTTATAATGTCAATGAAAGATATGTGACCTAGTTTTTCTCAACACAATTCTGCAGAGAACTATGTCAGTCCGAAATTCTTAAAGTTTTGGAAGCAAAGTAAAGGTAATCAGTCAAGAAATTAAAAGATGTTCTGACCCTGCAATCCTACTCTTGTGAATATGTTTCATAAAATAAAAGCCCAGTAAGTATTGGTGTATTGCACTGATTTCTTATTGCTGCCTTAACAAGTTACCAGAAATTTAGAGGCTTAAAACAACACACATTTATTACCTTACAATACGGTGGATAGAAAGCCTGAAAGGGGTCATACTGGGTTAAGATTAATGAATTTTGGCATGACCTACACACTGTTTTGGAGGCTCTAGGGAAGAATCAATTTATCTACTTTTCTAACTCCTACTGGCCTTCCACATTCCCTGGCTTGTAACCCCATACCTGCTATGCAAAGCCAGCCATATTGCATCTCTTTGTGCCTTTCTTCCATAGTCACATCTCCTTCAAACTCTTTCCATCTACTTCTCTTTCTACTTTTAAGGATCCTTGTGATAACACTGGGCCCATGTGGCTAATTGAGAATTAATCTATTTTAAGGTCAGCTGATTAGCAACCTTAATTCCATCTGCAAAATTCTTTTGCCACACAAGGTAACATACTCACAGACTCTAGTGATTGTTGACATCTTAATGTGGAAATCTTCATACATAAATATAAATAAATAAATATACTCACACAGTGGAATATAGTGGAATGCTATAAGAAAGAATAAAATCATGTCTTTTGAAACAGCAATAACGGAACCGGAGCCCATTATTATATTAAGTGAAACAACTCAGAAACATGAAGTCAAATACCACATGTTCTCACTTATAAGTAGAAGCTACAATGTGTACACATAGACCAACAGTATGGAATAATAGACCCTTGGGACTTGGAAGGGTGGAATGGTAGGAGGGAGATGGGTGAGAAATTACCTAATAGGTGCAATGTACATTACACCAGCGATGGTTGCACTGAAAGCCCAGAGTACACTACTATGCAATATATCCATGTAACAAAATTGCATTTTCCCTCCTTAAATTTATTTTTTTTAAAGCTCTGGAAAACTCAGAGCAATGTTTATTTTTTTAATATTAGTATATATTTTAATTTTAATAAAAGATTATGTTTGAATAATGTATGGTATGTCCACAATAAGGAGTATTATGTAACTTTTAAAAATAATTAATAATAAATATAAAGTTCATAGTTTTCCAAAAACCATTATTGCATAAAAGGAAAACAAGATGTATGGAGGTGTGCATAAAAGTCTATTGCCTTGATTATATATGTAATGTGCAAGCATACACATGTGTAAAAACATATATATACATATTTGTAATCAATATAAACATTTACACATATAAATATCTCTCTCTCTCCTCTCTCTATTCTCTATCTATATCTATATATATGTACACACACAAAATAATATCATAAGCACAATGAAGATAATACTAGTTTGATAACATGAGTTACCTGGTTGTAGAGAGTGAGGTTTTGAGTAAGAAAAGGGCACATAGAAATTGAAAGGTAGAGAACATAAGAAATGCAAGCTTTTCTCCCCAAAATAGGGAATGGCTTTAATTATATAATTACGTAATTCTCTACAATCAGGTATTCAAAGATTTATCTCTGATGGGAAATATGTCCTAGATGTGTAGAATATTGAGAAGAGCAGTGTACTTGAAGAAAATACCTAGGTAATACAAAGCAAGTTCTTATTCTCTTGTTGCAGACTACAATTGGCAGAAACTTCTCTGATATGCATTAAAGGTGCCTATTTTCCCTTCTCTTGCGTCTGGGCTGGCCAGTGACCATTTTGACTAATAAAGTACAATGAAAGCCCTACTGTGCTCTGGATGAGTACTAGAACTTCTGCCTTAGTCTTTTTTAGAAGACAGCTACCAGATGAGAAATGTGACCACCTGAGACCACCATGTAGTGAGAAACCTAAGCTACATGGAGATGTTCTGAAAAATGAGGTGTCATGGGGTGGAAAAGAGAGGGAAAACTCAGAGTGAAGAGACTGCTTATATGCATATATTAGGAAAGTCATTTAAGTTTTCTGTGCCTCAGCTCTTAAAACTATCAAATGAAGATAATAATAATAGTGCCTCCCTTGTATTGTTGTTACAAGAGTTAAGTTAGTTAATGTTTACATCACTTAGAGTAGTGCTTTACACATGTTAAGTCCTACATATCAGATGCTACTATTTTCTCATCTGTAAAATGAATATTGCCATCATAATGTATTTAAACTTTTTTTTTTTTTTTTTTTTTTTTTTTTTTTTTTTTTTTTTTTTTTTTTTTTTTTTTTTTTTTTTTTTTTGGGAGACGGAGTCTCGCTCTGTCGCCCAGGCTGGAGTGCAGTGGCCAGATCTCAGCTCACTGCAAGCTCCGCCTCCCGGGTTGACGCCATTCTCCTGCCTCAGCCTCCCGAGTGGCTGGGACTACAGGCGCCAGCCACTTCGCCCAGCTAGCTTTTTTTGTATTTTTTAGTAGAGACGGGGTTTCACCATGTTAGCCAGGATGGTCTCGATCTCCTGACCTCGTGATCCGCCCGTCTTGGCCTCCCAAAGTGCTGGGATTACAGGCTTGAGGCACCGCGCCCGGCCACGTATTTAAACTTTTTTAAAATTTTATTTTAACTCTTTCTTTCACTCTTATTAATCACTACTCATTGATTGAGCAGTTAGTATGTGTCAAACACACAGGGATATCTAGTGGAGATAAAATAGTGAATAAGACGGGTCAAGACATTCCCTTAGAGATTCTAATTTAATATGGTAAAACAAGAAAATAAACTTTTATAATTAGATTTCTTTCTATTTAAGCACTTTCTTCAGGAAGACTTTGCTAAGCAACCTATGCCAAAACATACATTAAACATTTCTTCTTTGGATTTCCAAAGCACACAGAAATTACATCATCTTAGCACTTAATGCAATGTACTGCCAGAACTTAGTACATTACTATGTTGATAACTCCATCTCCAAATACTCTGATGAATTTATACTTATGTCCTAGGGAAAAGAAGCAAGGAATGGGTGACTAAGGCTTTCTGTTTAAACTTTAGAGTAACTCCTCTCTTTTTCCCTGGGATCAGTTTTCCTTGGAACCAGCTTCAGTTGCCATTTCTTGACATCATGGTAATTGTGATTCAAAAGCCAAGGTCCAGGGTGTGGGTCAAAGGGAAATGTTTATGAATACTACTTTTCTTGCCTTTGGTGTAGGGCAAGACTTAAACTAGTTTAAATTCTTAGTCTAGCTGCCTGCACCTATATAGACATTCCACACAGGAGATGGGCATGCCCCATCTTACCCCAGTGCTTTACCTTCTGCCTAGATTCTTCAAATACCAGAAGCAATGAAATCTGGTCATGAAAGTAACATGTCAAGAAACAACAGATGTCAGAAAGGTTGCAGAGAAAAGAGAACACTTGCACACTGTTAGTATAGCCTCTATGGAAAATACTATGGCAATTTCTCAGTCAAAAGTAGAAATATCATTCAACACCAGCAACCCCACTATTAGATATCTACCAAATGAAAAACAAGTCATTATTTCAAAAAGACACCTGCATGCTTATGTTTATTACAACACTATTCACAAGTCTCCAACCACAGATAATTGGATTCAAAAATATGGTATCTATATACCACAGAATAATAAACAGTTTTCTTTGTCACTGTCTATTATCATCCCAAGTAGCTGGGATTACAGACACCCACCACCAGCCCAGCTAACTTTTGTATTTTTAGTACAGATGGGGTTTTGCCATGTTGGCCAGGCTGGTCTCAAACTCCTGACCTCATGTGATCCACACACCTCAGCCTCCCAAATTATAACATTTCTAAGAGTTATTTTACGCCTGCTATCCACTATGGCACACTGATATAATTAAATATTTTAGTTTTCTTTATTGGCTGCCCAAAAAGGTTGTTTTCAGCAATTAGACAACAGCAAGTCCCAGTTTTTTATTAATCACTGTTTATTATTCCATGGTACATAGATACCATATTTTCTTTACCCAATCATCTGTGGATGGACACTTTGGTTGATTTCATGACTTTGCTATTGTGAATAATGCTCTAATAAACATACAAATGCAGGTGTCTTTTTGAAATAATGACAAACTGAAATCCTGTCTTGCAGCAACACAGTTGGAGCTGGAGGCCATTATCATAAGTAAGATAACTCAGAAACAGAAAATCAAACACTGCAGATTCTCACTTATAAAGTAGAATATAAAGAACGGGTGCACATGGGGAATACAGAGGGAAATAGATACTTGGGATACCAAAAGTTAGGGATATGGGAGGGAGATGAGATGAACATTGTACCTATTGGGTACAAAGTTCTTTATTCAGATAATGTCTTCACTAGGATCCCAAACCTCTCCACTACACAATATATCCATGTGACAAACTCCTTGAATCTATACACTTAAAAAAAAATAAATATTAAGGGTTTTGGCCCATTGTACATCAGAGGTACAACTGGTATCCAAATCTCCTGTTTCCCAGATAGATGAGATATCACCATGATGTGAAAGTGAATAGAAAACATGTCACTTTATAAAAAATGTCAAGCTGCCAATCATATATTTGAGCTTCCCACCGTCCACAGAGAACCTCAGTTCGACTCCCTGAAATGAGAATTTATGTTTGATAACTTCTTATCACTTTTTTCTTCTCCACCTCCATGTCTGTACCATTTGTGTATTTATTTTCCTCACTTTCTTTCCCTTGGGTGCTTCTGGAGAAGGATTTTACATCATTCTCTGGCAAGGCTAAAATGATCATTTGTGATTTTTATTTATTGTATTTTCCCTCCTCAGAGAACATCTGTCTATGCTTTTAATCTATTTCTGATATTTCTATGTCTACTATCTTATAAATTTTAGCCCCCAAACACATTTATGTCTTCCTAGTTTTAAAATCTTTTCATTAAGACAACTCATCTTTAAACTCTCTGACAGTACTTGAAAACTTGCAATTTCTACATCATCAACTTCAACTCTTAAGCCCACTACAATATGACTTCTGTACTCATAAGTGTGCTAAATAGATATTGATTAAAGCAACCAATACACATTTTCACGTCAAACCTAATGGTCTTTACTATTATGAAATCAAACATTCTGTTCTGTGAACACAACGATTCTTTTTCTACTTTTCTTATTCAACTATGTTCACTATTATTCTTCTATTTCATTGGGAATTCTGGAAATATACATTTTTTATGTTTTTCTATCTGTAAGCCCTCTGCTTTATTAAGCTTCTTCTCTATCCAGCTTAGAGCTACTGTTCACGATTGCAACATCACTACCCACATTCTCAATTTTTTTGCTCCTTTCTTTTTCATTTTCCAGTCTGTGATTGTATTGACATAGAAAAGGACAGCTGGAAAAATTTCGCATATACGGGTAAATTGTTATCAGTGTGCATTTATGATCCACAATCTAAAATAGTATCTAATCCCTGAATGTCTAAATCATTTTCATCTCTTTTCAAATGCAGTATTGCCATTATATAACATCAGAACAAAACTCTCTAACAATGTAACTAACTTCCCAAACTGTCTCCTTCCACATCAGTGTTTTATTCCTTTCCTTCTATAATGGTAAAGAAAATGCTTCTTTTCTCTCTATCCGTAATTTTCTTCACTTTCATTCTCAATATAACTGAAGAACAAATTATTATTTCATTATTCACTACATTTGATCTTTTCTTAATGAGATCTCTAAATCCTTTCCAAAAACATTTGATAATTTCAAAGTCCTGCTTATTTTTAAAAAATGAAAGAAGAAAATCATCATAACACATATTTCACTTCAACTTCTGCTCAGTTTCTCTGCAGACTTTCAGAACCAACTACACAAAATAGAATCAATAGTCAGTGAAGCCTTTCTCTTTCTACAAACAATCCTCGACCCATTCACCACCACCATCACCCTATGGAACGTAGCTTTTTCTATGAGCTACAGTGAATCTGCTTTCTTCATCTCATGCTGTAATTTAGTCTTTATCTCACTTGAACTCTCAGCAATATTTGACAATGTTGAGCCCCTGCTTCTTTCTGAAACATGATCTTTCCCTAGTTTCCATGACTACACTCTCCCTGGAATTTCTCCCACCTTTTTGACAGATCTATTTAAATCTCATCGTGTATTCTGACATTAAACATTGGGGACATCACAACAACAAGTCCCAGACCCTCTCTCTAACTCTATTTTCTCACTTATATAACCAGTCCCAATATTGTCTATGCACCAATGATGTCCAGATTTATATCTCCAACTTTCAACTCTTTTCTAAAGTTCTTGAATAATATGCCCCATTCACTACTTGATATTTTATCTAGATATTTTATCTAGCTATCCAAATAAAATAGCGAATTAAACATGTCCCAAACAACTTCATAATATTTCTTATCCAGTAGAATTCTCTCTTGCTATCTGCCTCAGCAAATGACACACCAAAGACAGTTATTTTAAAAGCAATCTAAAATTATCATGGTTTCCATATCCCCGAGTTGTTCTGTTAAATTTATCAAAAGTCATATCTATTTTATTCCCAAATACCTCCCAAGCTCAAGTAGTCTTCTTCTATTTCTGGTAACACTACCTTGTTGTAATTAAACATCTCTCACCTAGAATATATTAATATCTTTCTACTCATCTTTCATTTCTCTAGCCACCCCTTCAATACAGACTCAAATCACCAGAAAAGCAGTCTTTCCAGAATCCCAGTTTGATATTATCAAAATAATTCTGACTTGAAAACTTCAGTTTTGTTGCAGATGAATACCAAAAATACTTAACAAAAACGTCAATGTTCTGTGATCAGGCTGTTGCTTCTAAATCTGAAGCTTATTCTCAGGTATGCCTTTCCATTTTGGTCCAATAGACTTTTTCCAATTTCTTAAAGAAACTATGCTTTCTGGTGTCACCAAGCTTTGCACACATTTTTTTTTTTTTTTTTGCCTGAAAAAATTTCCTCCCGTTTTTCATCTATACAACTGTATTTCATCTATCCAGTTTCAGCTCAATAATTTACTTCTTCAGAGGAGCTTTGTCCTGAAATCCTCAACTAGAAACAATTTAATGTTACGTATTTTCACAGCAGTATATATTTTTTCTCCATAAGGTTTTACAAAATAATTTATTTATTTATATTTATGTTTATAATAACTTTATTGAAAATCATAATTCAGAACCCTATCTTTTGTGCTGAACATTAAAAACTCAGTGCCTGCTCTAGTGTCTGGCAGGTTCTACTTAGAGAATAAATAATTTTTGTATATTTTAATTTAGTAATAAAACATAAATACCTAAGTTTCTGATTTATAGGTGTAATATTCATAATACATAAGATAAATGGATTAGTATGCTTTAAAACATATAATTTGCAACACAGATGATGAATGATAGAGAATTACTGCCATTGCATCTAGAATATTCCTGCTAAACCTAATTTGTATCTATTATTCCACCTCAATATTATTCAAAATAATAACTGGAAGAGAAGAACATGGTACAAAATTACAATGAATTTTTTTAAAAAGAACTGGCAAATGTTTTTGTTTGTTTGAAACAGAGTCTCGCTCTGTCACCCAGGGTGGAGTGCAGTGATGCAATCTCATCTCACTGCAACCTCTGCCTCCCAGGTTCAAACGATTTTCCTGCCTCAGCCTCCAGAGTAGGTGGAATTACAGGTGTCCACCACCAGGGCTGGCTAATTTTTGGATTATTAGTAGAGATGGGGTTTCGCCACGTTGGCCAGGCTGGTCTCAAACTCCTAACCTCACGTGATCCACCCACCTCAGCCTTCCAAATTGAAAAAAAGTTTAATATTTTGTTATATCTCTTACGCATTACAATGCACTGATAGAATTAAAAATTTTATTTTTCTGTTGGCTGTCAGAAGGGATTGTTCTCAGCATGTAGGAGATTCCAGTTTTTGCATAGAGATCTTTCGTCTTTCATCATCTTTCATCCTTCATCTTTCAACATCATATCAAATTCTTAAATCCTTCTTAAGTTTGAATCTTCCCAATTTTTCCCCCTGTTGCCACTTGGGAAACATTCTGGTTATAAAGGGCTCATTTAGGTGTACACAGATAATCTGTGAAACAAAAAACTTAGTAACATTAATTATACTGGACAAATCCCTTTATAGTAGTAGCTTCTTTAGTGTTTAATAACCAGAGGCCAGGACTCTTAGCTGACAATCTTGGAATTCTGCTTACCACAAATATTACACATATTATTTCAATTATATTTTTAAGTTTAGCCCAATGGATATCCTTGAGAATAGAAAGCTGTGCCTAGGAAACAATGTTGAATTGATTAGAATGTAAAGTAGACACAGGTATTCATAATATGTAAACCTAAACAGCTTAATGTTTTTCTTCACTGAATTCTTTTAAAAAATTAGTTTTCTGATTACACAATTATATATTTAGAAAACCCCATCATCTCAGCCCAAAATCTCCTTAAGCTGATAAGCAACTTCAGCAAAGTCTCAGAATACAAAATCAATGTGCAAAAATCACAAGTATTCCTATATGCCAATAATAGACAGAGAGCCAAATCGTAAGTGAACTCCCATTCACAATTACTACAAAGAGAATAAAATACATGGTAATCCAGCTTACAAGGGATGTGAAGGACTTCTTCAAAGGGAACTACAAACTGATCAGTGAAATAAAAGAGGACACAAACAAATGGAAGAACATTCCATGTGAATGGATAGGAAGAATCAATATCATGAAAACGGCCATACTCTCCAAGGTAATTTATAGATTCAATGCCATCCCCATCAAGTTACCAATGACTTTCTTCACAGAATTGGGAAAAAACTACTTTGAAGTTCATATGGAACCAAAAAACAGCCCGCATAGCCAAGACAGTCCTAAGCCAAAAGAACAAAGCTGGAAGCATCACACTACCTGACTTCAAACTATATTGCAAGGCTACTCTAAGCAAAACAGCATGGTACTGGTACCAAAACAGAGATATAGACCAATGGAACAGAATAGAGACCCAGAGATCATGGAAATAACACCACACATCCACAACCATCTGATCTTCGACAAACCTGGCAAAAACAAGCAATGGGGAAAAGTTTCCCTATTTGATGGATAGTGTTGGGAAAACTGGCTAGTCATATGTAGAAGCTGAGACTGGATGCCTTCCTTATACCAAAAGGATGGATTAAAGATTTAAAAGTAAGACCTAACACCATAGAAGACCTAGAAGACAAGATGTAGAAGAAAACATAGGCGATACCATTCAGGACATAGGCATGGGCAAGACTTCATGACTAAAACACCAAAAGCAGTGGCAACAAAAGCCAAAGTTGACAAATGGCATCTAATTAAACTAAAGAGTGTATGCACTGCAAAAGAAACTCTCATCAGAGTGAACAGGCAACCTACAGAATGGGAGAAACTTTTTGCAATCTACCCATCTGGCAAAGGGCTAATATCCAGAATCTACAAAGAACTTAAACAAATTTACAAGAAAAAAAAAAAAAAAAACCATCAAAAAATGGGCAAATGATAGGAACAGAAACTCTCAAAAGAAGACGCTTATGCAGCCAATAAACATATGAAAAAATGCTCATCTTCACTGGTCATCCGAGAAATGCAAATCAAAACCACAATGAGGTACCATCTCACACCAGTTAGAAAGGTGATCATTAAAAGGTCAAGAAACAACAGATGCTGGAGAGGATGTGGAGAAATAGGAACACTTTTACACTGTTTGGTGGGAGTGCAAATTAGTTCAACCATTGTGGAAGACAGTGTGGCCTTTCCTCAAGGATCTAGAAACTAGAAATACCACTTGACCCAGCAATCCCGTTGCTGGGTATGTACCCAAAGGATGATAAATCATGCCACTGTAAAGACACATGCACACGTATGTTTATTGTGGCACTATTCACAATAGCAAAGACTTAGAACCAACCCAAATATCCAGCAATGATAGACTGGATTAAGAAAATGTGGCACATATACACCATGGAATACTATGCAGCCATAAAAAGGATGAGTTCATGTCCTTTGTAGGGACGTGGATGAAGCTGGAAACCATCATTCTAAGCAAACTCTCACAAGGACAGAAAACCAAACGCCGCATATTCTCACTCATAGGTGGGAGTTGAACAATGAGAACACATGGACACAGGGCAGGGAACATCACACACTAGGGCCTGTCGGGGGTGGGGGGCTGGGGTCGGGATAGCATTAGGAGAAATACCTAATGTAAACAAGGAGTTGATGGGTGCAGCAAAACAATATGGCACATGTATACTTATGTAACAAACCTGAACGCTGTGCACATGTACCCTAGAACTTAAAGTATTATAAAAAAATTAGTTTTCTGAATAAAATAATTGCTTATGCTATGAAAATATTTTAAATACATTAATGTCTTTAAGTACCATGAATATTAGACAATAAAGTGATCATCCGTTCATAATCAAGGCTATCCAAAGCTCTGAATAGTTAGAATCAAGGATGACTTTTTTTTTGCTTCATGTATTTCCTAAATGTAAACTTACAACTTTGATAGTAGAAAATGAAAATATTCATTAAATAATAATTTTGGAAAAGTTTGGAATTTATTATTTCGTACTGATACCTTTTTAAACATCTTAGTTGTTGGATTTATGACATATTGCAATATAGCATGTGAAGCTTGGGTTTCACCAAGGAAGTTACATAAGACTTCATGTAATACTAGCAAACTCAATTCAATAGCACATTAAAAAGATCATTTGTCATATCAAGAGGGATTTACCCCAGGGATGCAAGGATAGTTTAACATACACAAATCTATAAATGTGATATACTGCATTAACAGAATACTGGATATCAATGTGCAAAAAAAAGTACTTGGACCCATATCTCATATTATATACGAAAATCAAGTCAAAATGAATTAAATACTTAAATATAAACCTGCTATAATGAGATATTTCCTCACACTTGTCAGAGTGGCTATTATCAAAGAAATGAAAGATAACACGTGTTGGGGAGGACATAGAGAAAAGGGAACCCTGGCACACTTTTGGCGGGGTTGTAAATTAGTACAGCTATTATGAAAAACTTAAATAGATTTTTTTCAAAAAACTACATTATGGATCATTTTTTACCCAGATCCCTACTTATGGGTAAAAATCCAAAGGATCTGAAGTCATGTCAAAGAGATAGCTACACTTCCATGTTTAATGCAATATTCTTTACCATAGCCAATATATGGAACCAAACAATGCCTTCATGAATGGATAAATAAATTGTGTATATATACAAAATAAGTACAATTCAGTTTTAATTAAAAGGGAAATTCTGTCATTAGAGAGCAACATGGATGAACCTGGAAGACAAAATGCTAAGTGGAAGGCAGGCACACAAAGACAATTCAGGCATACAAAGACAATTATTGCATGTTCTCACTTATATGTGGAATCTAAAATAAACTCACAAAAGCACAGAGCAGAATGGTGGTTGCCAGTGGCTGGGGCTGGGGGTAACGAGGAGATATTGGTCAAAGGGTACAATGTTTCAGTTAGGAGGAATAAGTGATGAGCATTTGGGGTGATAGATACGTTAATAAGCTTGATTCATTAATTCCACACTGTATACATATATCATAGCATGACGTTGTACCCCATAAATATATAAATATATACAATGATAGTTGTCAATATTCTAAAAGAAAGAATTCTTATAAATTATAAAATAATAAATTATGAAGCAATTTATTATGTATTACATGCTTCAAGTTTGACAAAAATACCTAAGCTTTTCATGTGGCTAGTTTGACCATGTTTTGTATATGAGCATTGAAGAAAGAAACGGAGTAACTATAATTTTAATAAAGATACTTAACTTGGCCTTTTCAAGAAAGAAGATACATCTATCCAGAATGACAGATCTAAAATGACCTTTAAAAATGACATTTTTGGATTCTGGGATTTACAGAGATGATAGTGGCATGACATCCTATTGGTAACAAGGTTTTGGAGGGAAATATCAGTGCAGACTCTGCTGTATATTTAATTGTTAGATGAAGATGAGGTGAAATTAAGGAATACAGGCACATACCAATGCATAACAGGATTTCTGTTGACTATAGGTAAATATTTCAGCTTTCTGACAGTGTTATTAAAGGCACAGAATCATAAACTCTTGAGAACGTATTTACCTGAGATTGCTTTTATATGTTTTTAACTAAATATGAATATTTAAAGATATATTTCTTTCCATAATTTTAAACAAAATAACCAAATATGGTTCAGTGTTGTAGATTTGACTATGAAATGCGTTCACTGTTTAAACTACCAGATTTTGATTAAGCAGAATCTGTACAGATGAACTGCTCTCCGGAGTTAGATTGCATATGTTCAACTATAAATTCTGCTACTTAAAAACCATATAACATTGAGAAAAATGTATAACATCTTTTCCTCCTTTGACAGTATAAGAGTTGAAGCATGAGTTAATACAAATGCTTAGAACAGTGACTGGCACAGAGTAGGCACTCAAAATGTGGAGAATATTTCTACTATAACTTATTATTCAGTGGTAATAGAAAACTCATTACTGTCTCTCAGCGAAACATGTTTTGGTTTTGTTTTGCTTTCTGATTTGAAACTTTACCTAATAGTGGGTTTTGCACTCTGATTAGAATACATAAATTCACAAAAAAAGAAGAAAAAGAGAACAAAAAAATCTGTCACACTCTCCATAAAAAATAATATAAAATGGAATAAAATAAAAAATAATATCTTTGAAACTAATTAGAGCAGAAATTATAATGACATGTATATAAAACTCAAGGACTGGTAGCTACTGTTTTCACTGGCAAAGCAGGAAGAAGAGAAATCTGCTATAGACATGGATAAGGGGAAAGAAAACTAACTTAATATCTAACAAACATCTAGTAGCTTCATGTAGGCTGTCATGATGGATTAGAATCCAAAAGAGTCAAGTCACAGACAGAATTCTGGAAACAAAAAAGATCAGCTTGGAAGTGGATCATCCCCCCAGGGCATCCAGAAGAAACAGCTTCACCAGTATTCAGATTTCCACTGCAAACCCAAGATACGCTGAACTTCTCACATGTGAACTAATAAATGGAACTGTTTTCTACCACTATGCTTATGATAATTAGTTACACAGCAATTGGAAGCTAAAAAACACTCTGTTAAGTCAATAATGTCATAAAACTATAACACATTTATTTTGGTTTTCAGATTATTAAGGGTATTTTGCTTAAGCACAGTGAAATTTTAAAAATTAAGTCATTCATTTTATATAGTTTGGATTATATTTATTGGATGCCAGTAGCTTTGCATTTTTTTTTTCTGTGTTATAGTTTATAGAGTAAAATTAACTCTTTACGTTACACAGTTTTATGAGTTTAGGCAAGCACATGTTGTCATGTCACCACCACTACAATCAAAATATAGAACACTTCTGTAAATTTAAAAGTTAACTCGGCCTGTTTTACTCACCTATCTCACCTATCCTCAGTTCTCTGGAGACTGATTTGTTTTCTGTTCCTCTAGTTTTACTGGTTCAGAAAGCCATTTAACGGAATCATAAAGTATAAAATCTGTTGAGTCCAGGTTTTTGAAGTAGCAATACACATTTGAGATCCGTCTGTATTGTTGTGTGTATCGCTAGTTCATCGGATGTAAATCTATTAACAGTATTCCTTCGTGTGGATATACCAGGGGTTGTTCATCCATTCACCAGTTGTTAAATATTTGGGCCATTTTGAGTTTTTTGTGATTTATGAATGAAGGTGCTATAATATTTTCATTTTTTTTTTTTTTTTTTTTTTTTTTGAGACGGAGTCTCGCTCTGTCGCCCAGGCTGGAGTGCAGTGGCCGGATCTCAGCTCACTGCAAGCTCCGCCTGCCGGGTTTACGCCATTCTCCTGCCTCAGCCTCCCGAGTAGCTGGGACTACAGGCACCAGCCACCTTGCCCGGCTAGCTTTTTGTATTTTTTTTTAGTAGAGACGGGGTTTCACCGTGTTAGCCAGGATGGTCTCGATCTCCTGACCTCGTGATCCACCCGTCTCGGCCTCCCAAAGTGCTGGGATTACAGGCTTGAGCCACCGCGCCCGGCCTTTCATACATGTTTTATGTAAATAAACTTTCATTTCTCTTAGACAAATACTATAATTGCTGAGAATACTGGTATGAAAAGAGTATGTTTCATTTTATGAGAAACTGACAAACTGTTTTCCAAAGGGGCTGTGCCATTTTCCATTTCCACAAGAGAGGCATAAGCACTGGGTTGGTATGGATCCTTATTAGTACTTCACACACTTTTCAAAATTGTGTTTTCATGCTTTCTTATTGCTGAATATTGAGTCTTTTGTATATGCTTAGTACAAGTTCATTGTTAGATGTTCTATTTTAAACTAACTGGTGACCTGTCTTTTCATTTTCTTACTGTTTTTTGTAGACCACGTCTTTTTAATTTTGATGAAATCTTATTTCTCTTTTTCTTTCATGGGATTGTCCTTTGTTAGTGTATCTAAAAAAACCTTACTTAATCCAAAGACACAGATTTTCTCCTATATTTTCTTTAGAAGTTTTATAGTTTTAGGATTTAGAGCTAGGTCTAGGATCCATCTGAGTTAATATTTGTATATTATGTGATGTGTGGAACAAAGTTCAGTTTTATGTACATGGATATCCAGTTGTTCCAGCACTATTTGTTAAAGGGAGTATTATTTCTCCATCGACTTGCCGTGGCACCTTTTTCAAATATCAATTGACCATATTTATGGAGATAAATTTTTTGGCTCTCTATAGTATTCCACTGATGTCCGTATCCATCTCTTGCCAACATTAAACAATCAGGATTACTGTAGTTTTATAATAATTCTTAAGGAAAAGTAGTGAGTTGTCTACTGCTTTGTTCTTTTTCAGAATGTTTTGAGTATTCTATTTATTTCACTTTTCATGTAATTTTAAAACCAATTTATAAATATCTACAAAATATTGCAAATTACTCTGCCGGAATTCATTTAGACAGTTTAAAATTTATTTCATTATTGTTTTGTAGTTTTCAGCAAACAGGTTTTCTCATATTTTGTTACATATGTAACTATTTTATGTTTCTGATGCTATTGCAAATGACATTATTTATCATTCATTTTCAAGTTGTTTATAGTATATAGAAATACAGTTTATTTTTGAATCTTGAAACTTTTTTCAATTCACCTATTAGTTCAATAATCTTTTAAAACGTTTTTATGGTTCCTTCAGATTTTCTCTAAAATCACTCATTTCATCTGAAGATAGAGACACTTTTACTTCATCCATTTAAACTATTGCAAACTTTTTAAAAATTTCCATATTGTGTTACCTGGGACTTTCTGTATAGTGTCTAGTAGGAGTGGGGAGAATTGACACCTTATCTTAGAAGGGGTATGTCCAATTTTTCATAATTATATGTGGAATCAGCAGTAGAATTTTGTAGGTATCTTTTTATAGGCTTATATAGATTCCCTGTTATTCCTAGTTTGCTGGGAGTGTTTATCATGTATGGATACTAAAATTTGTGAAGTGCTTCTTTTATTGAGATGATCATATGGCTTTTCTTTGTTAGCCTGGTTTTGTTAAGAATGTCTTACATTTATTTTCCATTGGTAAACCATCTTTGTATTCTTAGCACACCATTACTTGGTTGTTGTGTAGAATTCTTTATACATATTCCTGGACACAATTTGGCAATGTTTTATGAAGAATGTATCTGTATTTATAAGATATGTTGGTCTTCAGTTAACCATTCTTGTAATGGCAGGTATTGATATCAGGATAATTCTGACCTCATAAGATAAGTTTGGATGTGTTCCTTTTATTTTTTCTGGAAACAATTTTGTGAATTTGGTATTATTCATTTTTTAATATCTGGAATACTTCCCAGTATAGCCATCTGGGTCTTTAGTTTACTTAAATTTTATTAGTTGATCTTGAGCTATTCAGCTTATCTATTTCTTCTTGAGTGAGCTTTGGCAGTTTGTTTATTTCAAGGAATTGGTCCAATAAAATTTTCAAAATCACAAGTTTAGTTTTTTCAGAGTTATTTATATTTTTCCAGCTTTATTGTGGTAAAATTTACAAATGAAAATTGTACACGCTTAAGACATACAATGTGATAATTTGATACACATATATGTTGGGAAATGATCACCATAATTAAGCTGATTAACCTATCTATCTCATATAGTTCCATTTTTTTATGCGTATGATGAGAACATTTAAGATCTACTCTCTTAACACATTTCTAGTGTTCTAAACAGTGTTGTTAACTATAGTAACCATGCTCTACATTGGAGCCCCAGAAGTTAATCATCATATAGCTGAAAGTTTGATGAACATTGCTAATTTCTATTTTATATTATTATGTAATGGCTGTAGGGTCTTCAGCAAAGTCCTCCATTTCTTTCCTGATATTGGAAATTTCTTTACTCTTTTTTTGCTAATTACCTTGCCTAAAGGATTATCAATTTTATTGACATTTTTCAAAGAACCACACTTTATTCTCATGTTTTAAATTGTTTTCCTTTTTGAATAACATCTATTTCTAGTCCCATGTTTATTATTGTCTGTTTCATATTCAAATTTTTTAGAGTGTGATGTTGATATTCCTCAATCAAATGGTGGAATATAATGTTGAACCTTGGTGGACTTTTAAAGCTAAAGCCAATAAAATATTGCTGCTTTGTTTCCAAAATTAAAGATCATAAAATACACTATGGCTCCCAAACAACTCTCTTTCACTTCTCTTTGTTTAAGGAAGCGTGCCTTATAGTCCAATCACAACAATGTGAAAAAAATCAGTGTATATGGAACAGCCTTGGACCAAGTATTGGTGTTGTGTCTGACCTAGGCCTCCAGGTGATCATCAGTATTATCTGCTAGACATGTGAATGAACAAGATTTCATATTAGTCCAGTCTCAGTCTTCAAGTATTTACTACTGAGCCGTGGACACTGTCATGCAGATATAAGCCATCCTAATGAGCTCTGTGTGAATTCATGGCCCACAGAAACTACAGGCAATCAGTTTATTTCATTACATCACTAACTTTGGGCTTATCTGTTTTGAAGAAATGGGTACCTAATACATATGAATCATTTAAAAAGTTTATTTTTTCTTTTTTTGTATCATACTGAAGATATTGCTGGTTGATATAGTGAGTGTTCATCTTGTATTCTCAGTCTTCTGCAGAGGAAACTCAAATTTGTTTCTCTAAAACAGTGTGTTTTCTCCAGCCTCACCTTCAATCCTATATATCTTTTTATCTTTTAGGTAATGAATTTGTACAATTTTACATTTGACAATTCAAAATCAATAATTCTAAAATTTGAAATTCAATTGTATATATTTTCCCCTATTTTGCTATTATTTCAGTTTCAGAATTTTTCCAGTCATTATATACAGAAACATTTATTTTTATGTACTCTTGTTTAGGTATAAACTAAAATTAAATGAATTCTACAACATAATATTATAAAGACTTATTTCTTCTTTAATCGAATGGCAATTGCATGGTGTCAGGCCTTCATTATCTCTCATATAGATTTTATTATGGTTCTATCTTACTTATATGGCTCTGATCTTGGGTGTACTCCCCCCTCCCATATCTGCCTCAATCCATTCTTTTCTTTAAAGTTAGAGAAATCTTAATGCACATATTTATCATGTTACTCCTCTCCTTAATGTTCTTCACAGATTCTTTACTATCTACAAAAGGCATTCCAAGTTCTTTGCTTTCAAAAACTTAGAATGAATCTTAATCATGCCTTCCCCTCATTTTATCATTTTACCTCCAAAGAAAGATCTAAATTTGTGTTCTCAAGTATGAAATAAGTGCCTTTAGAAAATATTCAACTTTTCACTTTCTGGAAACTTAGACTAAGGCATTTTTCAGTAGTAAGTTATGGCTGATTTTAGAACGCCATTATACATCATATATATTTATATATATATAATTGATATGGTTTGGATTTGTGTCCCCACCCAAATCTCATGTTGAATTAGAGGAGGGACCTGGGGAGAGGTGATTGGATAATGGGGATTGATTTCTCCCTTGCTGTTCTCATGACTATGAGTGAGTTCTCATGAGGATGTGATGGTTTAAAAGCCTGTGATACTTCCTCCTTCTCTCTCTCTCCTGCTGCTGTGTGAAGAAGGNTTTAAAATTTATTTCATTATTGTTTTGTAGTTTTCAGCAAACAGGTTTTTCTCATATTTTGTTACATATGTAACTATTTTATGTTTTTGATGCTATTGCAAATGACATTATTTATCATTCATTTTCAAGTTGTTTATAGTATATAGAAATACAGTTTATTTTTGAATCTTGAAACTTTTTTCAATTCACCTATTAGTTCAATAATCTTTTAAAACGTTTTATGGTTCCTTCAGATTTTCTCTAAAATCACTCATTTCATCTGAAGATAGAGACACTTTTACTTCATCCATTTAAACTATTGCAAACTTTTAAAATTTCCATATTGTGTTACCTGGGACTTTCTGTATAGTGTCTAGTAGGAGTGGGGAGAATTGACACCTTATCTTAGAAGGGGTATGTCCAATTTTCATAATTATATGTGGAATCAGCAGTAGAATTTTGTAGGTATCTTTTATAGGCTTATATAGATTCCCTGTTATTCCTAGTTTGCTGGGAGTGTTTATCATGTATGGATACTAAAATTTGTGAAGTGCTTCTTTTATTGAGATGATCATATGGCTTTTCTTTGTTAGCCTGGTTTTGTTAAGAATGTCTTACATTTATTTTCCATTGGTAAACCATCTTTGTATTCTTAGCACACCATTACTTGGTTGTTGTGTAGAATTCTTTATACATATTCCTGGACACAATTTGGCAATGTTTTATGAAGAATGTATCTGTATTTATAAGATATGTTGGTCTTCAGTTAACCATTCTTGTAATGGCAGGTATTGATATCAGGATAATTCTGACCTCATAAGATAAGTTTGGATGTGTTCCTTTTATTTTTTCTGGAAACAATTTTGTGAATTTGGTATTATTCATTTTTTAATATCTGGAATACTTCCCAGTATAGCCATCTGGGTCTTTAGTTTACTTAAATTTTATTAGTTGATCTTGAGCTATTCAGCTTATCTATTTCTTCTTGAGTGAGCTTTGGCAGTTTGTTTATTTCAAGGAATTGGTCCAATAAAATTTTCAAAATCACAAGTTTAGTTTTTTCAGAGTTATTTATATTTTCCAGCTTTATTGTGGTAAAATTTACAAATGAAAATTGTACACGCTTAAGACATACAATGTGATAATTTGATACACATATATGTTGGGAAATGATCACCATAATTAAGCTGATTAACCTATCTATCTCATATAGTTCCATTTTTTTATGCGTATGATGAGAACATTTAAGATCTACTCTCTTAACACATTTCTAGTGTTCTAAACAGTGTTGTTAACTATAGTAACCATGCTCTACATTGGAGCCCCAGAAGTTAATCATCATATAGCTGAAAGTTTGATGAACATTGCTAATTTCTATTTTATATTATTATGTAATGGCTGTAGGGTCTTCAGCAAAGTCCTCCATTTCTTTCCTGATATTGGAAATTTCTTTACTCTTTTTTTGCTAATTACCTTGCCTAAAGGATTATCAATTTTATTGACATTTTCAAAGAACCACACTTTATTCTCATGTTTTAAATTGTTTTCCTTTTGAATAACATCTATTTCTAGTCCCATGTTTATTATTGTCTGTTTCATATTCAAATTTTTTAGAGTGTGATGTTGATATTCCTCAATCAAATGGTGGAATATAATGTTGAACCTTGGTGGACTTTTAAAGCTAAAGCCAATAAAATATTGCTGCTTTGTTTCCAAAATTAAAGATCATAAAATACACTATGGCTCCCAAACAACTCTCTTTCACTTCTCTTTGTTTAAGGAAGCGTGCCTTATAGTCCAATCACAACAATGTGAAAAAAATCAGTGTATATGGAACAGCCTTGGACCAAGTATTGGTGTTGTGTCTGACCTAGGCCTCCAGGTGATCATCAGTATTATCTGCTAGACATGTGAATGAACAAGATTTCATATTAGTCCAGTCTCAGTCTTCAAGTATTTACTACTGAGCCGCGGACACTGTCATGCAGATATAAGCCCTCCTAATGAGCTCTGTGTGAATTCATGGCCCACAGAAACTACAGGCAATCAGTTTATTTCATTACATCACTAACTTTGGGCTTATCTGTTTTGAAGAAATGGGTACCTAATACATATGAATCATTTAAAAGTTTATTTTTTCTTTTTTTGTATCATACTGAAGATATTGCTGGTTGATATAGTGAGTGTTCATCTTGTATTCTCAGTCTTCTGCAGAGGAAACTCAAATTTGTTTCTCTAAAACAGTGTGTTTTCTCCAGCCTCACCTTCAATCCTATATATCTTTTATCTTTTAGGTAATGAATTTGTACAATTTTACATTTGACAATTCAAAATCAATAATTCTAAAATTTGAAATTCAATTGTATATATTTTCCCCTATTTTGCTATTATTTCAGTTTCAGAATTTTCCAGTCATTATATACAGAAACATTTATTTTATGTACTCTTGTTTAGGTATAAACTAAAATTAAATGAATTCTACAACATAATATTATAAAGACTTATTTCTTCTTTAATCGAATGGCAATTGCATGGTGTCAGGCCTTCATTATCTCTCATATAGATTTTATTATGGTTCTATCTTACTTATATGGCTCTGATCTTGGGTGTACTCCCCCCTCCCATATCTGCCTCAATCCATTCTTTTCTTTAAAGTTAGAGAAATCTTAATGCACATATTTATCATGTTACTCCTCTCCTTAATGTTCTTCACAGATTCTTTACTATCTACAAAAGGCATTCCAAGTTCTTTGCTTTCAAAACTTAGAATGAATCTTAATCATGCCTTCCCCTCATTTTATCATTTTACCTCCAAAGAAAGATCTAAATTTGTGTTCTCAAGTATGAAATAAGTGCCTTTAGAAAATATTCAACTTTTCACTTTCTGGAAACTTAGACTAAGGCATTTTCAGTAGTAAGTTATGGCTGATTTTAGAACGCCATTATACATCATATATATTTATATATATATAATTGATATGGTTTGGATTTGTGTCCCCACCCAAATCTCATGTTGAATTAGAGGAGGGACCTGGGGAGAGGTGATTGGATAATGGGGATTGATTTCTCCCTTGCTGTTCTCATGACTATGAGTGAGTTCTCATGAGGATGTGATGGTTTAAAAGCCTGTGATACTTCCTCCTTCTCTCTCTCTCCTGCTGCTGTGTGAAGAAGGCTCTTGCTTCCCCTTCACCTCCCCGCATGATTGTAAGTTTCTTGATTCCTCCCAGTCATGCTTCTGGAACTGTGGGCCAATTAAATCTCTTTTCTTCATAAATTACCCAGTCTGTGGTAGTTTTATATAGCATTGTAAGAATGAACTAATATAAAATGAATATATATAATTTAATTTACTTGATAGATTTAAATTTTTTCAAATATTTCTATAATATAAAGTCTTGAACATACATCAATGTGTACTTGTGTACTGGAAATATCTAAACAAATACACAGATCCTCCTCAAGCTGAAGTACATGATCGTATTAGCTCAGGCTGCCATAAAAAAACACCATAGACTGGGTAGATTAAACAACAGAAATTTATTTCTCAAAGTTCTGGAGGCTAAAATCAAGATTTCAGTTGATTTTATTTCTAATGAGGACTATTCATAACTTAGATGGCATCTGTCTCACTGTGTCCTCACATAAGCTTTCTTACATGTTTTGTGGGGTTGGGAGTGGCGTGGAGAGAAGCTGAGATCTCTAGTGTCTCCTCTTATAGGGACACCAAACCTGAATTACTTCCTTTGATGCTCTGTCTTCAAATACAGCCAATTGTTGATTAGGGATACAGTGTATAAATACTGGGTGGACACAAAAGTAACTTTAAAACCTAGGCATCATTTTTTAAAATTCATGTCTAAAAGGTTCTATATTAGTATAAATCTCTTTTCCTTCTTTATATCATTCTGATTCCTACGTCTAAAGACCTTGCTTTTTTTAACTTTCACTTTTTTTGTTTATGGCAAAATCCACTGGATCATTGTGTGATGATATAATAGACTTTTAAAAAGTATTTCAGGCCGGGAGAGGTCGCTCAAGCCTGTAATCCCAGCACTTTGGGAGGCCGAGACGGGCGGATCACGAGGTCAGGAGATCGAGACCATCCTGGCTAACACGGTGAAACCCCGTCTCTACTAAAAAATACAAAAAAAAACTAGCCGGGCGAGGTGGCTGGCGCCTGTAGTCCCAGCTACTCAGAGGCTGAGGCAGGAGAATGGTGTAAACCCGGGAGGCGGAGCTTGCAGTGAGCTGAGATCCGGCCACTGCACTCCAGCCTGGGCGACAGAGCGAGACTCCGTCTCAAAAAATAAAATAAAATAAAATAAAATAAAAAAATAAAAAGTATTTCAACTTTTAGATTCAGGGTCTACATTTGCAGGTTTGTTACATTGGTATGTTGCATAATGCTGACGTTTAGGGTACAAATGATCTCAACACCCAGGTACTAAACGTAGTACCCAATAGATACTTTATAAATCCTTTCCCTCCTCCCTACATCCCATATTTTGGAATCCCCAATGTCTATTGTTCCCATCTTTGTGTCCCTGGGTACCTAATGTTTAGCTCCGATTTACAGGAGGGAACATGTGGTATTGGATTTTCTTTTCCTGCATTAATTCGCTTAGAATAATGGCTTCCGACTACATCCATGTTACTGAAAAGGACATGAATTCATTCATTTTTTTGGTGCACAGTACTTCATGGTGTATATATACCATATTTTATTTATACAATCCACTGTGGAAGGGCACCTAGGTTTATTCCATGTCTTTGTGTCATGAACAAATAAATGTATGTTTTAAATAGTGTTGCAATAAACATATGAATGCACACGTCCTTTTGATAGAATGATTTATTCCCCTTTGGGTGTATACCTAATGATGGGATTGCTGTGTCAAATGGTGGTTATGTTTTAAGTTTTCAATAAATCTTCAAGCTGTTTTCCACAGCGGTTAAACTAATTTACATCCCCACTAACAGTGTACAAGCATTTCATTTTCTCACAGCTTTGCTAACATCTGTGTTTTAATTATCTTGTTGTTGTTTTTGTTTGTTTGTTTGTTTTTTGAGATGGAATCTCACTCTGTCACCAGGCTTGAGCACAGTGGTGCAATCTCAGCTCACTGCAACCTCTGCCTCCCAGGTTCAAGTGATCCTCATGCTTCACCCTCTCTAGTAGCTGGGACTACAGGTGTGTGCCACCACGCCCAGCTAATTTTTGCATTTTTAGTAGAGACAGGGTTTCACCATGTTGGCCAGGATAGTCTCAATCTCTTGACCTCATGATTCACCCACCTCGGCCTCCCAAAATGCTGGGATTACAGGCGTGAGCCACCATGCCCAGCCTGTGTTTTGATTTTTAAATAGGAGCCATTTTGACTAGTGTGAGATGGTATCTCACTGTGGTTTTGTTTTGCAATTCTCTAGTGACTAGTGATGTTGAGCATTTTTTCATGTTTGTTGGAAGCTTGTATGTTTTCTTTTGAGAAGTTTCTGTTCATGTTCCTTGCACACTTTTGAATGGAGTTATCTAGTTTTACCTTGTTGATTTAAGTTTCTTATAAATTCTGGATATTTGACCTTTGTCAGATGCATGGTTTGTGAATATTTTATCTTATTCTGTAGGGTGTCTGCTTACGTTGTTCAGTGTTTCTTTGGCTGTGCAGAAGCTCTTTAGTTTAATTAGGTCCCAATAGTCCATTTTGGTTTTTGTTTTGTTTCGTTTTGTTTTTGGAATGACTTTTGAGGTCTTAGCCACAAATTATTTTCCAAAGCTGATGTCAAGAATAGTATTTCCAAGGTCTTCTTCTAAGACTTTTATGCTTTTAAGTCTTACATGTAAATCTTTGATTCACCTCGAGTTTATTTTTTTATACGGTGAAAGGTAGAAGTCCAGTTTCTTCTACATATGACCAGCCAGTTATCCCAACAGCATTTATTAAATAAGAAGTAGTTCCCCAGTTGTTCATTTTTGTCAACTTTGTCAAAGATCAGACCACTGCAGGTACACAACTTCATTTCTGGGATCTGAACACTATTTCATCGGCCTGTGTGTCTGTTCTTATAACAGTACCATGCTTTTTTTGGCTACTATAGCCTTGTAGTATAGTTTGAATTTGGGTAGTGTAATGCCTCCAGCTTTGTTCATTTCACTTAGGATTGCTTTGTCCGTTTGCATCTTCTGTAGATTTATATGAATTTTAGAATAGTTTTTTCCCCTAATTCTGTGGGAAAATGATGTTCAAAATGAGTTTGATTGAAATAGTATTGAATCTATAAATTGCTTTGGGCAATATGGCCATTTTAACAACATTGGTTCTTCCAATACATTAGAATGGAATGCTTTTCTATTTGTGTTATCTGTGATTTCTTTAAGCAGTCGTTTCCAGTTCTCCTTGTAGATATCATTTATGTATTTGGTTCAATGTATTCCCAGATATTTTATGTATTTGTTTGGCTCTTATAAAGGGAGTTGTGTTCTTGATTTGGCTCTCAGTTTAGTGCTGTCAGTGTAGAAATACTGCTGATTTTGTCTCCTGAAATGTTAACGAAGTCATTTATCAATTCTAAAAACCTTTTGGTGGAGTCTGTATGGTTTCCTAAGTATAGGACCATATTGCCATTCAAGACAGATAGTTTGACTTCTCCTTTTCCTGTTTGGATGAATAGGAGTGGTGAGAGTGGCCATCCTTCTCTTGTTCCTGTTCTCAAGGGGAATGCTTCCAGCTTTTGCCCATTCAGTATGATGTCAGCTCTGGGCTTGTCATAGTTGGCTCTTATTATTTTGAGGAAGGCTCCTTCAATGTCTAGTTTGTTAAGGGTTTGTATCATGAAGGGATGTTGGATTTTATTGTTTTTAATTTTATGTGGTAAATCACATTTATTGATTTGCATATGTTGAACCAGGCTTGCATCCCAGGAATAAAGCTTACTTGATTATGATGAATTAACTTTTTGATATACTGATGAATTCAGGTGACTAGTATTTTCTTGAGAATATTTGTGTCTATATCCATTAGAGATATTGGCTTGTAATTTTCTTTTTTGATTGTGCCTTTTTCAGCTTTGGGTATCAGGGTGATGCTAGCTTCATAGAATGAATTACAGAAGCATCTCTCTTCCTCCAATTTTTGAAATAGTTTCAGCAGAATTGGTTTCAACACATTTTGTATATCTGGCAGAATTCAGCTGTGAATTCATCTGGTCCAGGGCTTTTTTATTTTCTGATTCATAGGGATTTTTCTTTTTTTTACTGATTCAATACATGATCTCGATATATTCAGGCTTTCAATTTCTTCCTTATTCTAACTTCAGAGGCTTGTGTTTCCAAGAATATATTCATTTCTTCCAGATTGTCTAGTCAGTGTGCATAGATACTTTCTGAGAATTTTTTGTATTTCTGTGAGATTGGTTGTAATGTCACTTTTGTCGTTTCTGATTGTGCTTATTTGGGTATATTTTCTTTTTTCTGTTAATCTAGCTAACTATCTGTTGATCTTGGTTTCCTTTGAAAGAAACAACTTTTGGATTTGTCGATACTTTGTATGAATTTTTGGGTCTCAATCTTATTCACCTCTGCCCTGGTTTTGGTTATTTATTTTCTTCTGTTAGCTTTGGGATTAGTTTATTCTTGTTTTTCTATTTCCTCCAGGTGCAATGTTAGATCATTAATTTGAGATCTTTCTAAATTCTCAGTGCAGGTGTTTACCACCATAAACTTTCCTAGTAACAGTACTTTTAGTAAATTTTTGAAGTTAGATCTCTGATAAGCAAGTGAGCAAATTAAAATTATCAGTCTAGGCATCTATAATGAGTTCGATATGTTTTGTTTTCTATAATTCTAGGAAGCTCATAAATTAATTTATTCTATAACTTTTTTATTTTCCATTAAGTAATTCATATTTCAGGTTGAACCTAAACTGAATTTAACATTTCATTCATACATATTTTGACCTGCCTAAGTCAGTCCCAAATGAGCTTAATGCCTAAAGTATCCTTTCAAGTTGTTAAGGGAGCAGGCAATCCCCAGAGGAAAATTTCATTAATAAATATCCCCAGTGGCTTCTAGGTATTGCTGTTGAATGCCATTAGTATTTTATTTGTGTGTGTTGTGTGTTCTAGGGGAAAATCATATTTATACATTGGAACTTATGTAGTTTATTTTCTTCTCTGAGGAATTTTTTTATTATTTTATTGTTAACTATAAATCTCCTCAGATTTCAGTGGGAAGCAATATTAATAAAACAATTTAAGATATTCGAGTAGCCATGAATTCAATTTATCTTTTTGAGACTGTAAACTGAACTCATTCATTCCCACAGTATTTATTTATTTTATATCCCTTGTAAATTTTGGAAGATGAGTAGGGATTTTATATTCTAGTATACACTTATAGGGCCTTTGTATACAAAAATCATGATTTATAGCATTTATAAAACATCAGAAAATAAGTCAACACTATGTAGAAAATAAATCTGATAATTGCATGTTTCATAAATGGTATGAGAGTCAGAAAAGATGAATGACAGAGCTACAATTTAGTGTAACATAGTGAGTATATAAAATGAAACATATTTTATGTTTTATGATATTGCTAGAATTTCATGATGGATATATAGTTCTATAACTCAGAGTGATCTGTTACTGTGTCCCTGTTTAATTTCGTTGTTTATATAAAGACATTATTATAATAAGAAGTGCTCTCAAAAACAGGAAAGAGCAGGGTAACATTATGCATATGTCATCATTCATATATTAGTGAAGAGAGAGTAGACATTAGTAAATTAATCATTAAATAAAAAAATAAGAAAAACCATAAAATATATCCTCTTGCTTGAAAGTCATTATGTTAAGTGAAATAAGACAGGTAGAGAAAGACAAATATCACATGTTTTCCTTAATATTTGAGAGCTAAAAAAGTATATCTCACACAGACAGTGAGTAGAATGATGGTAACCTGAGGCTGGAGGAAAAAGGGTAGGTAGAATGTAAAGAATTGGTTAAGGATTACAGAAATACAGTTAGTTAAAATGACTAAGTTCTAATATATTTTTGTCTGTTTGTTTGTTTCTTGTTTTACAGGTTTATTGGGTATATGCAACTGCAGGTGAATTTGTGCACTTTCTCCCTACTGTTTTTGTTGTTGTTGTTGTTGTTGTTGTTATACTTTAAGTTCTAGGGTACATGTGCACAACGTGCAGGTTTGTTACATATGTATACATGTGCCATGTTGGTGTGCTGCACCCATCAACACGTCATTTACATTAGGTGTATCTCCTAATGCTATCCCTCCCCATCCCCTTACCCCACAGCAGGCCCCAGTGTGTGATGTTCCCCGCCCTGTGTCCAAGTGTTCTCATAGTTCAGTTCCCACTTATGAGT
>NW_016810891.1:612062-644126 GCF_001698545.2 Rhinopithecus bieti | reverse complement strand
TAAGTTGTTTTTATCATTTATTTAAGAAAAGTTATAATAATAACTCAACCCAAAGGGAAAAATAGTTTTAATACATAGAGGCTTTTACTCATAGAGGTTTAAAAAATTAAAATTCAAATAACAAATATTTTGTTTCAGAGAAATATGATAGATCATCAATACAGACTTTCAAGCATGAAAATATATTAAGGTAACAAAATTTTGTGAGGTGAGAGAAGGTAACTTCAAGAGGAAGGAAAACGAATGTAACCCTTCCCAATAATAAAGAATGTTTTGTTCTTATATTTTTAAAACAAATTATAATGACTATTAAGTTACTATTCCATCAGGTATTGGAAAAATGATGTAATGCTTTTATATTTAAATTTTGGAAAATTGTATCCTTTGCCACTTTCAGTTTCTGATGAAAATTTAGATGTAAAATTAAAACGTGCAAGCGAGCACATGGTTTTCAAATTCTTTTAGGTGCTTCATAAGCAAAAGTTTGAAAACTGTTGGCATTATAGTTTATACTAATTTTTTAAGGATATCTGTACAAGTTCTAACTGAATAATTAAGGCAAGTCTTCAAGAATAATTACAATTTTGAATATCTCTTTTACTGAGAACTAATTGAAAAAAGCTTTATACCTGTTACTTATCTGCATAATTGACTCACTTTCATAAATGTGTAGATATTTATGTATAGTTTTAATCTACCTGATGGATGCAGGAAAGCAAAGTTCTTTTCTGGTGGCACATACAAATGACTTTGTCTTCCTTGTTTCTGTTAGGTTGGTGCAAAAGAAATTGCGGTTTTTGCCACCAGCTTTAATGGCAAAAAGCGCAATTACTTTTGCAACAACTTAATACTACTCCATTCTTATATGTCTGTGCATGCTATTTCATACAATGAATTTGGTCATTAGAGAAGATATATGTATAGTGATGTAGGAAAATATTATTTATTGAATGAATTTAATTTTTCTTATATAAACACAGTTAAAAATATCAAATTTCTGTAATGTGAAGTCTTTGTTTGATATTTTCATCTGAGTCATCCTAAGGTTGAAATATCTTGATTTCATTCTGCCTTGAGAATTTTTCACAGTTTCTTGGTTTTTTGTACAATACTTTGGGTTGTATCCTGGACAATTTAAATGTTATGTTGTGAGTCTCTCATGCCTGTTAAAATTATCTGGAGAATGTTGATTTTTGTTAGCTCGTTTTATTATGAAATCAGCTTGGCTGGATTCAGACGGTTCTGTATCATAGATCTAGATGTAAGAGCTAAAACTATAAATTTCTATACAAAAACACAGAAGGACATTATTGTAACATTGGGTTCGGCAAAACTTTCTGGTATAACAAATCACAAAAGAAAACAACGAAAAATTTTATTTTATCAAAATTTAAAAGCTACTGATATTTGAAATATACTATCTAAAGAAAAATGAAGAGACTAGCCGCAACTGAGAGAAAATATTTGCAAATCACATATTTGTTAAATGTCTTTTATCCAAAATGTAAAAACCTCTTACAACTCAAGAAGACTACTGAATTAAAACATTGACAAATGTGTGAGCAGACTCTTTGTCAAAAAAGATATACAAATGGGAAATAACATGAAATGGCATTTAATATCATAGGTTATCAGTGAAATGCAAATTAAAGTCAACACACTGAGAAGTATGGATAAAATGAAAACATACAATAAAAGTGCTGGTGTGGACAGGAACTAACAGTATTGGAAAATGGTACAGTCATTTTGGAAAACAATTTGCAGATTATTATAAAGTTAAACATATACCTAACGAGAGACTCAACAATTCCACTTCACCCAGGAGAAATGAACACTATGCTTACAGAAAGTCATACCCAAATGTTGAGAGCAATTTTATTTGTAATAGTCCAAACTAAAAAACAGCCTAAGAGTCCATCAGCTAGTAAAGAGATAAACAAATTGTGGTATCTACATACAAAAGATTACTACGAAATAAGAAAAAAGATATAATTTGCTGATATATACAATTACATAAATAAATCTCAGTAACATTATACTGAGTGAAATAATCCAGACACAAAGGGCTATTTGCAGTCAGTTCACTTCTATGACATTTTGGAAAAGGTAAAACCACAGACACTGGAAGCTAGAGGGACAAAACAGCGGTTGCCAATGGCTAGTCAGTGGGGGAAACTGACAACAAAGGGGCACGAGGGAAATTTTTTGGGTAATGAAAGTGTTTGTCAATTACGTTAGTGGTTACATAACTGCGTGTTTGCTAAAACTCATGGAACTGTACCTAAAAAGGCTGAATTTTACAGTATTGACATGATACCTCAATAAACCTAAATTTTTTAAAAGAAAAGCTGAGTCATTTTTATCATATAATATAAACACCTAAGATCACACAAAAAAAATACAGAGATTAAGAGTGAACTCCTTTCTTATTCTTCCTAATAAACTTATCATGGACTTGCAAGGGTTGAGAGTAAGGGTATAAATCACCTCAGACAGCAAGGGTGTTTTGAAGTGCTAATATTCACATTGTGTGAACTGAAATATTTGTAGCAGGTCCATGAGTGAACTCTATAACTTTTGAGAAAAACTGCTGATTGAGTTTTGTAACAGAAAATATTTTTTGAAATATCTATGTGTTTATAAATTAGTAAAAATGGTGTAAAATGTATTTTACTAATATAATTAACAAAATCTGTCAACTGACTAATATTTACCAGCAACTAAAATTAGCAGATTGATACTAATTTGACAGTTTCAATCTAATGGTTTATTTAATAAGTGATCACTGACTTCATTAAAATAATGCGAAAATTAGAAACTCTAAGTTTATTCTTGACATTTTGTCTGAATTAAAAAATAAAAATAAAAAATGCTAGGCTGGGCGCGGCGGCTCATGCCTGTAATCCCAGCACTTTGGGAGGCCGAGACAGGTGGATCACGAGGTCAGGAGATAGAGACCATCCTGGCTAACACGGTGAAACTTCATCTCTATAAAAAAATACAAAAAATTAGCTGGTCGTGGTGGTGGGCGCCTGTAGTCCCAGCTACTTGGGAGACTGAGGCAGAAGAATGGCGGAAACCTGGGAGGCGGAGCATGCAGTGAGAGGAGATCGCGCCACTGCACTCCAGCCTGGGCGACAGAGCTAGACTCTGTCTCAAAAACAAAAGCAAAAACATACCACTAAACTAAAAATACAACTATCATATGATACAGCAATCTCATTGCTACGTATGTATAACCAAAAGAAAGAATACCAGCATATCCAAGAGACATTTGCATGCCATATTTATTGCAGCACTGTTCATAATAGCCAAGCTATGAAATTAACAACGTAAGTGTCCATCAACAGATGAATGGATAAGAAAATGAGGTACATATATACAATGGAATATAATTCAGCCATAAAAAGAATGAAATTCCATGACTTGCAGCAACATGGATAGAACTGGAGGCAATCATATTAAGTGAAATAAGGTAGGTACAGAAAGACAAATTTAACATGTTCTCACTTATATGTGGGAGCTAAAAATTAAAAAAAAAAAAAATTGAACCCATGGAGATAAAGGGAAGATTGATGGTTACCAGAGGCTAGGAAGGGTGAAAGGAAGCAGAGGATAAAATAAGGATTTTGATGGGTGTAAAAATATAGGTAGATAGATAGAGTAAATAAGATCCAGCACAATAGGGTGACTAGAGTTAACAATAACTTACGTATATTTAAAAATAATTAAAAGAGTGGAATTGGAATGTTCCTAACACAAAATATAGTGATAAATGCTGGAGGTGATGGTTGCTACGATTACCCTGATTTGATCATTATGCATTGTATGCCTTTATCAAAGTGTCACATATACCCCTGTCCGGAGCCATGAGGCCCGGAATCAGCCGACCTCTGCTGCTTGATCTCCGCAAAGCGGAGACAAGACGGCACATTTCCGGGTTCTTTATTACAAACCCTTCCCGCGCGCGCCTAAACTGTTCCCGCGCGCGCCCAAAGCTTTTCCCGCGCGCGCCTAAGTTTTTCCCGCGAGCGCCTAAACTGTTCCCGCGCGCGCCAACCTTTCCCGCGCGCGCGCAAACTTTTTCCCGCCCAGGAAGATATGCAGCCTAGGGCGCAGGCGAGATCCCGCGCCCGGGAAAAGTACAAACCCACAGCGCATGCGCGATTGTAATTTGAGTAAGCCCAGCCTCCCGTCACCGCCCTGGCCCAACCTCTTCCTCTGCCAGCCTATATAAGGCATGACCCTGCATTCAATAAACGAGACTCGATCAGGCTATTTGTCTTGTCTCCATTTCTCGTGTTTTCTTGTCTCCTCCATTCCTACTCCCCCTTCCAGGGCCCGTTCGACTGTCCTGCGGGTCGGGACATACCCCATATTTTTATACAACTATTGTGTACTCATAGTAATTTAAAAAATAAATATAATTATTCTATTTGTAAAAACAATTTAAAAAGCAGAGATGTAATATTAAAAAAATAAGTAATCACTATTTGATTGTATTCTACTACTTTGATGGCCTGATGTTGTAGTATTCCACATTAATAAAAGCTGTGTAGACCCAATATGGATTTAAGATAAATAGTTCTTGAATTTACATTAAGGAATGATTGACCAACTAAAGATAAGTAATTGCAATAATACAGGGGAAATATTTTTTCTGAAATGTATTTTAAGAGATTTAAGATTAAAATAACATAATATACACATGGCATTTGACATACTAGTAAATGATTTAAAATGAAATAGCCATCAGTGTTTTTCGATTAGTTTGATTATTTTTTTAAACCTCCTGATAAATTTATTATGGAGTGGCAAGGGGTGAGAGTGAGGATATAAATCACTTCAAAAGGCAAGGATATTTTGAAGTACTAATAATTGATTAGCTTGCAGAGAAAATTGAGTTAGAGTGAATATGTACTTTAGAAAACTTCAAGGTTTTGAAGTTGTATATTATTAGTATATTATTGCAAAGTATATTTTCTTCCTTAGTTGTATGTACTAAATATGTGCAAACCAAAATAATCAGAACAAAACTTGCCATTCTGTTATTGTCGTATTCTCTTTATCATAGAAATAGGCAATGTTTAATGTGTGGTGAACTAATTTGCTAATCTGATCATTTACATAATCCTTTGCTGAAGATCAGTGTACATCTCTTTCACCACTGCCTTCATTGATTTTTCTATTTGTTAGGCTATCTTTGCTGACCATGTTGTGAGTACGCCATTCAATAGATATTATCTATCTTTGCTCTAATTATCTACCAATTTACCTATTGTTTTAAAGTTTTTAGTCATTCTAGGTATAGAAGGTGATCTGTAGTAGGGATATTAGTGGTGGATTCTCATGCTCCAACTTGTTCTCTATTGTTAAGATGTAGGTACGGTTTCCATGTGTGTTTCCTCCTAATCGCATGTTGAAATGTGATCCGCAGTGTTAGAGGTGGGGTCTAGTGAGAGGTGTTTGGGTCTTGCAGACACGTGCCCTCCTGGTAGTAATGAGTGATTTTTTGCTCTGACTTGTTTAAAACAACAACTGATTGTTTTTAAAATGTGAGATTTGGTTGTTTAAAAGAGTGTGGCACATTTTTTCCCTTCTCTCTTGCTTCCTTACTTGCCATGTGATTTGATGGCTCCTCCTTTCCTTTCTGTACTAATTATAAGTTTCCTGAGACCCTCATTAGAAGCAGATGCCTGCACTGTACTTTTTGTACAGCCTGAAGTACCATGAGACAAATAACTCCTGTTTCTTTATAAATTACCCAACCTCAGGTATTTCTTTAAAGCAATGCAAAAATGGACTAATGCAGGTACCTTGAGTGGTTATATTGCTGGGCAAGAGATGTGGAGTAGAAAACCAGACAGAGTAACAAAGTCCTGGGATTCATGGGGTGACGCTTTTCTGGCTGGAAATATCTGTGGTCTGTGATAACTTTACCCAAGTTTTGTTCGTGCCAGCTAGGTTCATTCCACCCACTTGGTCTGGCAGGCTGCACTCAGCTGGCACTCTCATCCTGAATCCCATGCCTGCCAAGAGCGAGCCAAACAGCAAGGACTGTGTGTGCAAGCAAGCATGGGGTCCAGCCACGGCACACAGCCAGGCACACTGGCTGCAGCGGGGCGGGTAGCTCCCGGCACTGGCTCTTTGTGAGGCTACAGCTTGACCAGGTGTACTGCAAGCAGCTTCCACAGCTGGCACTGGGAACGCGGTGACACCTGGAAACATGGGCCGCCTGGAAACTTGGAGACTCCAGGAACCGCAGAGCCCCCAAAAGGGTGTCACAGCCCTGACTCAGGGAACTCCTAGGTCTGGGCACTCTCAAGGGTTCCAGCTGTTCTCTCCCTCTTTCTTCCCTCCTTCTCATCACCTGCAACTTGGTGAACAAGGGTCATGTTTCAGCCATATTTGTGTTATAGCTGTTTTAGCCCTGCCATTTGGCAGGGCTCAATTTCTTGTCCTGCATCCAGGAAGAATGGGGTATGCAGACAAGTGGAAGGTGACCAAGCTGAAGAGGAGCTTTATTAAGGGACAGAACAGCTCCGAGGAGACCTGTATTGGGTAGCTCCTCTGTGCAGGCAGGGCGTCCCGACAAGTGTTCAGCTTTCAGCGGAGAGGAGACCCCGAAGTGGGTAGTTCCTCTCCACAGTCAGGTTGCCAGTTCCCTCTGAGTCTGGCTGAGGGTAGGGGGCGGGGGTGTTGGGCTTCAGAGGGGAGGAAGTGTGTGTCGATGGGTTCATGGGCGACATGGGTGAGCCCAGAAAAGACACCATAAGTTCCCATTCTGGCCCATCAGCCCAGACCCTAGGCTTCAGGCTGTCCATCACTTGATGGTTTCACTGGGGACCCCCACTTTCTACCGGGAGCCTGTCTGCCTCCTGCGGTTGCCCAGGCTATTTATGCCAAGGGGCACCTGCAGGCTAGCGCTAAGCCACCCTCAACACCCCTTCAGCCTCCCTTCTGTGCTTGTTGGCACCCAAAATCTGGAGAGGGCTGAGGCGCAAGGGGCTGGCATGTCAGCACTGCCTCAAGCTTGCGCACATCCAGCTGGGTTGCAACAGCTCCTGGGCTTGGCCTCAACTTTGCTCCAAGATTGAAGTGGACACCGGAGCAGGAGGACGCCAGGGTGAGGGAGCAGGCAGTTCCAAGCCTGTGGAGCAGGCGCCAGGAGCGGGGAGATGCCAAGTAGTGGGAGCAGGCATTTCTGAGCCTGTGGAGCAGGTGACAGGAGCAGGGAGAGGCCAGGGAGTGAGAGCAGGTACTGATAAGCCTGCGCAGAGAGGGAAGGCCTTTTTGAACCCCTAAGAGTGTAGAGTTGCTTGGGTTCACAGCCAATGCCTGGACGGCTGCAGCTGCGCCCAGGGAGACTGAGGCTTCTGCCTGTTCCTGGCCCCCAGGAGTACAGGGATGCCCAGGTCCACAGCCTCAGGTGGGAGGCTGCAGCTGGGATAGAGCTCCTGCCCTGCCAACTCAGAAGGCGGCTGGGCTTCGGCCTGTTCTCAGCTCCTGCCAACTCTGTGGAGCGTGCAGGCCCCGCTGTGCCTCCCTGGTTGCAGCAGCCTCTCCAGACAGGTCACTGATGCCATCAGCAAGAACAACTCTATCACCTTTTCTCTAATTTTCTTTTGGTCAGTTAGAAAAATAGGTGCGGGGAAAATTATATGACTTTTAAAATAAATGACTATCTGTGCAAATATTATCTCTTTACAAACTCATAAAATATTTTCTTAAGCAGCATGATAAAATATGCACCAAAGTGGAGTAAAACATTAGTTACTGCTAACCCCGAAAAGATCAATTTAATATTTTATAGCTCAGGAAAAAAGCAATTTTAATTATAAATCATTCAGAAATATAAAATAATTAAAATTTGTCATTGTTATTCCTCACTTGATCTTAATCAAAAGGCCGAGAAGCGATTCATTTTTATTCTCAACATGGCGACATAATGAGCTAAATTTTAAAAAGGAGGGGAAAGCAGAGCTAAATCAAACGCTTATTCCTTAAGAATAAACCTAGTTGCTAGCCACATAAAGTTTTGTTTTCAAAAGTGAGTATCTTAAATGCTTTATAAACTGTTTTGCATACACAATTCACTGTATAGTTAGTATATTGATTTTAAAAATTCCTGTGTTTCCATTTAGAGAAACAGTTAAAATACAATTTTTGGTTGAGAATGGAACCCAATTGTTCCAGAACTAATTCTTCTCTATTATAAATATAAAACATTATATTTATTCAAACAATGGGTTTGTGTATATACATTTAATTAATAAAAATCAGATCATCTTAAACAAACTATACAGTTTCTTTTAATTTTGTCCTAAAATGACAGTTACAAATAAATTACCAACAGAAGTCAACTATGTAGTCTAAGGCTAGCATGGTGATTATTTGTAGGATTTGCTGGTCCAAGACCAGAAATATGCGAATATAAAGTAAGGTGAAAGGGAAAGGGAGAAAATGAGGGACTTCTCTGATATTTAGTAGCTAACATTTATGGAATCCTTAGAGAATTATAAAATGGCAGCCATTCTATCTAAATGTTCATCTATTCATCTCTTGTATCTACAATTCATCTATTGTTCATTTTTTCATATCTTGTATCTACAATTCATCTATTTTTTTTTTCCTGTTACTTCTGATAAAGACGTGCTCTTCTGCTTTGAAATCTACTTATCACAGGAATTAGTTCATGGAAAATTTGGTTTGCCTTTATTCTGAACTTTGCTAACCTCTCCATATATGATACTTTAAAGTGTTGGTATTACTGTTATCACTCTTCCTGTTTCAATGATTTTGAAACACTTCATTCATTTGTGTAGAACAGAATATATATCTGGAATCATTTTCTTACAGTATGAACGACTTCCTGCAACATTTCTTGTTATGCAGATCTAATTATGATACATACTTTCTGTGTTTGTCTTTTAAAATTTACTTTGATTTTGAATGTTTTCCTGGACATAGAATTTTTTCTTTCTTTTTCTTTTTTTCTTTTTTTTTTTGAGACGGAGTCTCACTCTGTTGCCCAGGCTGGAGTGCAGTGGTGTGATCTCGGCTCACTGCAAGCTCCACCTCCCGGGTTCACACCATTCTCTTGTCTCAGCCTCCGGAATAGCTGGGATTACAGGTGCTTGCCACCACGCCCGGCTAATTTTTTTTTTTTTTTTTTGGATTTTTAGTAGAGACGGGGTTTCATAGTGTCAGCCAGGATGGTCTCGATCACCTTGTGATCCACCCGCCTTAGCCTCCCAAAGTGCTGGGATTACAGACGTGAGCCAGGGCGCCCGGCCCTGGACATAGAATTGTAAGTGCACGGTTTGGCTTCATTTTTCCCTTTGTCTGTACTATGGCTGTTGGTTTACGGAAATTCAGAGAAGTCTGAGGAAGCATTGCACAATGTTACTCAGCACAAATTGTTTTCCCCTCTTCCCTTTAATTTTAAAATTTAATCACTGATTTTTGGAAATTTGAATATAATGTACCTTGGTTTGATTTTTTTATGTTTATGAGAATTACTGATTTTCTTGAGTTTGTAAATTTAGGTTGTTGTCCAATTTAGAAAATATTTGGTAATTTTTTTTTTTCAAATACTTTTATGTTCCCTCAACCAACTGACTTCCAGAGACTGCTTGATATTATCTTCTTCATCTCTAATGATCTTTTCATTATTTAAATTTTTTTTTCTCACTGTGTTGTATTTGAATAGTTACCATTGCTGTGGCTTCTGGTGCGCTGATTTTTTTTTCTTCTCCTGAAATGTATTTATCATAAATCTCATCTGGTGAATTTTTAATTAAATTAATTAACATTTCTATCTCCAAAATTTTATTTTAATACTCTTTATATTTAATCTCATTATATTAATGTTTTCCTTAAACCGTTAAGCATATTTATAATATTTAGAGTAACTTGTTTAAATGTTTCTCTGTTAATTTTATCTCTGAATATTTGTATTAATTTTCTTTTCCATTCTTGGGGCATATTATACCAGTCATTTTCATACTTACAGTTTTGGATAGAATGCCATACTGTGAATTTTACATTGTTAATTGCTGTATTTGGTTGACATCTTTTGTAGTGTTGGACATTATTGGTAGCAGATAATTAATTTACTTGTGGGTCTAACAAATATTTACTAAATAATTGTTATGTGTGAGACATTACATAACTTCCAGTACGTAGAGAGGGAACAATTGTAAAAAATAACTGACTAAATACAATATAATATTTATTATCTTGGAAATTTGATGGGGTTTGGTAAGGGTATCTGAGAAAAATATTATGTTTCTTAGTAAAAGGCAGGGAAGAACATGGAGGAACTAATACTGAAAATAACCTTTAAAACCTCTTTAAAATTAGATATAATGTTTCCAAGAAAGGAAGCAGAAAAAGAATATATATGTAAGGGCTGATATGTATGAGAAAAAATTGTGAGCTGAAGCAACTGAAAGATAAAAGTGGGAAGAAGAGAAAAAACATGGAACAATGAAATGTGATAGAAAATATAACAAAAAAAGATTGATTACATTTTAAAAAGTTATGTCTTGTGTGTTACTTTTTTATATAAAATATCATATAAAATGAAACTGAGAATACTCCAGAGGGAAGGAAGTGAATAAAGTTACAATGCTCAAAAGTATTTAGTGAATGTTCTAATATAGGCTAGACTTTATAAGATGAGGATATATGTTGCAACATTTAGGGTAACCAATGAAAGAATATTGAAATATTGTGAAACTAATAATTATTATTACTTTAGAAGCCTGGAAGTATACATATTTAATATGAGTAAAGAAATTTATTTAATGTAGTGCTCTGTCAATTAAATATTTGCAGAAAAATAAAATTTGACTTTAAGTATGCCACAAAATTGGTTATTGGTAGATTATGGATCTAAATGAGCAAATAAAACCATAAATTACATGTAATTTGTTGAAAATCCATACATTTTAATTTATATAATTACATACTACATATATAATATCTTCAACATCTTAGATTGTTAAATATTTGTTCTAAAACACACAAAAACATTATCCACAAAATAATAAATTTATTATACTACTAATAAAGATATTTGTCCATTTAAAAAACAATTAAAAGGGAAAAGACAAGTAAAGAGTTTGAGAAGTTATTAATACTTGCAGCGCCTATAACAACCAAAGGACTTGCATCTGGAATATATAAAATAAGTCTTTAAATTTTAGAGAAGGAAAGAAGACTAGGAACTCTAATATACATTTCTCTTAACTACTATTATTCCAAGGAAAAGTATTCGTGAATCACATAATATATGAAGTATGAAATGATTGAATTGAAAAGGCAATGCTAAACTCTTTTAGAGCGTTTGCACCAATTCAAAATTCCATCAACAATCTGTAAATCATCATTCTTGACCATTTCTTTAACATTTAAATTTCTGCCAAGAAAATAGGTATAGAATTTTATTTTTGCGGTCTTGATTTGCATTTCCTTGAGTAACAAAGATATTAAACATTACTTTACATATTTATTGGTCGTTTCCGTTTTGACTGTGAAATGTCTGTTCAAGTCTCTTGTCCATTTTTTCTGTGGATCCTTTGTGCTGTTTACCGGTGAAACTTAATTGCTGTTTAGAATCACAGGTTACATACCTGTTATTAAAAAAATGTTAATCCAGCAAATATAATATTTACTTCATCCCTTTAAAGTAACAAGAGCCTGTATAGGGGAAGATTCTTCCCTTCGATAAGATCTTGGGTTCTTTATGCTAGCTGCATCTGCCTCACCTTGCACATGTGCTGCAGTGAGAACCCTGAAGTCGGAACATTCCACGGCTGTGCCTGTCTGTTCCTTGCTGAAGCTGTCCTGGCCCCTAGGAAACAGCTGTCTCAAAGCCAGGCCCACCTACATTTGCTGAGGCTCCTGACGCTCTTGTGTTTTAAACTTTCTTAAGTCCTTTGCACTTAAGACAATCAAGCTTCATTTATAAACAGTGACTGTCTGCAGTGTTTAAAGTCACCATAAGAATCCATGACCCACTGGGGGAAAATTCCCAAGTCCTGTGTGATATAAGGCTTAAAGTCTCATAAGGGTGAAAGAAAACTATACAACTGTAAAAAATATTTTCAGAACCTAGTTGTATTTTGCAAGATGGCTACCTGCCTGGAGATGAGGCAGAGAATCTATCATCCTATTAACTTTTAGTTGACAGATTAAGGTTGTAAAATAAGAATGGTTTTCAGAACTGTAGATAAGCAGCCACTGAAACTTTCTCTCATTTGTCTCTTTTATACAGAAAACACAATACTTTGAAGCCTTGGAATATGTTTCTTTTTAAATGGCCCCACCAAGCAGAAAATCAGATATGGCAAAGAGGCACTGGATCCTGAATATCTGTGCAATAAGCAGAAAGAAAAACAGAACAAACAAAACATCGCTTACTACTAACACTAGACAGCATTATTTCCACACGAGAATGGTGAAACACTGCAGTTACAAACTACTTTGTGTTTGTGTGTCTTGCTTTTTTTGTTTGTTTTGTTTTTTTAATCACCATCTCCATTCCTGCCATTTTTATCATATGTCTCCAAGAAAGATATGGGTATAAGCATATATAGAAACAGCAGACATCAATTTCTAAAAACTTTATGTCAACTCCAACTAAGTGAAGTTCTTTTCTTGCACTGATGAGAAAAATGTAGACATCAAGTATGTATGAAAATAATCTGTGGTAGAAAATGAGATGACTAACATGCTCTGAATAAGCAAAGCACCGCCTTTCCTAAATTTATTGACTAAAAAATTGTAACATTTTAGGAAACCTGATTCATCTTTTAAAAATTGCAAGGCTCACTTATATCTGTGAATTATAACAAAGCTTCCAATTATCAAAGTTAAATACAAACATAAAATTGAACTTTTTGTATTAAACAAAGTAATTCTTGACTTAATATCAATACATTTAGTAAAATGAATGGCTGTTGGAAATAAACACAAGTGAATCAAGGACTGAGGAGACCCCTCCAAAAAAAAAAAAAGAAAAAAAGAATCCCTCATACACATAAGTGAATATGACAGAAAGATAAAATATTAAAATGTGAAGAAAAATGAAGATTAGGCCCACATATAGTAATGATTTCTAAGTTGAAAACAGATTAGAAGATGTATAAAAAATACAATATTTGAAAACTATTTTTTCTTACAAAAGCAGCCTGTTCTTATTATTGGCCATTTACATCAGTTCATCTCTCAAACTTAATGAAAAGGATCCATATTTAGATAGCAATATTTTTGAATTTTCAAAAGTTACACATAAAATATATTTTTAGTAAGAATATTAAAATATGAGATTACTTTAGGAGAATACAAATCATATTGATCTCAGTATTTTCTGTACTAATGCAAAATAACAGATACTGATAGAACAAAGTGCAACAATTTGAAAGAGAAGAGTTGTGACTTAGACATATTAAATTTAGTCAAGTTGTCCATATTGTGACAGAGGATAAATACATTTTCAGACATTTTGCAACTCAGACAAAATATGTTCAAGATAGCTTTATATAAAACTGTTAACTCATATTCCTTAAAACGGGTTAAGACAAATGGAGCTGAATACTTATCTACATTGATTCACATTAGCAGGAAACATTTCTGAACTGAAAATAATTGGCCAATTAATCAAAATTTCATGGGTTGGATATTTTCAAGAATTTTAAAATACAAAATAGCTGCAAAATAGAAATTTTCTAAATTTGCTGTGTTACATGTCTCAATTTTCCATCCACAGTGTACTTTCATTTAGCTGAAAATAAGAAGCAACTACTTTGTGGCAGGCAATATTCTAAGGTTAGTGATAACAGTGGTAAACAATGCAAATACATTTCAAACTCTTATGAAGTTCGCATTCTAGTGAGGGGTTAAAGAATCACTCAAACAAACAAATAGATAAGCAATAATAAATGTTCAAAGAAAATAGAATCCTTTAATATGCTAATGTGATGTATTTAAAGTCAGTCAAAGGCATCAGAGGCAGGATGAAAACTGAGAATGAGAAAATATTGGGGCGGGTATATTATTCAGGACAGGCTAGGGTATGTTTCTGTAGCAAAGGACTCTCATATTTCAGGATTCAATATTACAAAAGCTTGTTTCTCACTCATGGTTTCTGTCCCGGCAAGGTCAGTGGGGACTATGAAGTATAAAATCTCACAGGAACAAGACTGATAGAGGCTGAAATATCTCAGATGCACTACTTGGAACATGCGGCTTTCTATTAAAAAATAATGAAGAGTCATATTATATGATTTTCACTGAGCATGTAAGAGACTCATATCCTTTCCACATTTTATTGGCTAGAATTATATGCCTAACTGAAAATGTCTTGGAAATGTAATGAAGTACTTAGATGATTTGGTAAGCATTACTACTACTGATCCACCAGAAGAATGTAATGTCACAGAAACAAAAAAAAGAAAATTTTGAAAGAAATGAGATAGATTATATTTGCAGGCTGCTACTGATTTATGGTCCAAAGTAAACTTTATGTGATGATATGGATGCCATTAGTGGAATAACATATATAACTTATTGTGTATCTTGGAAACTTTGAGAGTGAAAAGTGAATCATTAACAATTAGCTAGTGGAACAGGGGTAAGCCAAGACTGTCCAATGAAAATTGGAAAGTAGATTCACACTAGTTATCCAAGACCTATAAAAGAGCGGTTTCAGCAAAATAGGGCCAAAATGTTGCTCTAGTAGATTGGGTTGAGACTAGGGGATGAGATGAGCAGCCTAACAGGTAAGTTATTTTGTGAAGAGAATCAGAGAAGCAGCAAGGGGATGCGAGCTATAGTTTTGTTTTGTTTTGTTTTGTTTTGTGTGTGTATATATATATATATACGTATATNTGGAATAACATATATAACTTATTGTGTATCTTGGAAACTTTGAGAGTGAAAAGTGAATCATTAACAATTAGCTAGTGGAACAGGGGTAAGCCAAGACTGTCCAATGAAAATTGGAAAGTAGATTCACACTAGTTATCCAAGACCTATAAAAGAGCGGTTTCAGCAAAATAGGGCCAAAATGTTGCTCTAGTAGATTGGGTTGAGACTAGGGGATGAGATGAGCAGCCTAACAGGTAAGTTATTTTGTGAAGAGAATCAGAGAAGCAGCAAGGGGATGCGAGCTATAGTTTTTGTTTTGTTTTGTTTTGTTTTGTTTTGTTTTGTTTTGTGTGTGTATATATATATATACGTATATATATATATGTATATATATATATACGTATATATATATATGTATATATATATATACACGTATATATATATATATACATATATATATATATAATGCTAGAGATACTAGAGAATGATTTTAAGGGGAATGATTGACTTAAGAATGAAACACACACACGCACACACTTAGGTAGGTGTAAATAGAGTGCAATAGAATTGACATCGTTAAGAAATCATGGGTAAGTAGTATCCTGAGCTCCAGGTGGGGATGAGGTAAGGAGAGGGTAATATGTGTTTGATTGAAGCAACAATCTCTTCTGTAACGGGAGAGAAGGTAGAGAGCAAAGTTCGAAATCAAGGTAGGTCCATATTCTAGAATTTTCAGATGAAAGTATTTTCTAAATGTGGCTTCTATTTTCCCAACAAGCAGAAGGCAAGGTTATTAGTTGGAAGAATTGCAGAAAAAATATGTAAAAAATTATTTATAGCAATAAGAAAGCAAATTATACAGTCATATTGACACTAATTCCCATTTCCCAGTTCCTCTAGAAGACCCATCGAAGTGCCTTCCAGACCCTGTTTTCTTTCTTTCTATGGTATGTTAGCTTGAATTTTGTAAAATTCACCTTATATTTCTGAAAACACAAGCCTATTTGCATATTATCATAAACTGGACCAGCAGAGCCAGGACTGTACATATATTTCTAAGCCATTTTGTCTTCACTGGGGTGAGCTTTGGGGATGACAATCTATTCCATTGTTGTTTTTTCCAAGCTGTCCTATTGGTGGTGGGAGGGGAATAATGGTGATCCTTGATATCAGCTATTCTTTTTGTGATACCTTTGAATTGAGTCCAAACATCCTTCTGTGTTTGCTAAGCTCTGAGACCCTGGGGAAACATTACAAAGATTCTTGACTCCTGAAAGTTTAAAGTGTTTAATAATTTATTATTCAACTCAAACTCACAGATCCTTTAACACAGGTACTTACATACTTTGAGTTTCCTGGGAAAAGATGAGTTTTGGTATTAGCTGGCACACAGTCTGTGCCAAATCAGTATTTCCCAGAAAGGGGGTTGAAAGAAGGCTGCCAACATTTTGTTGCTCCAGGTAAGTTTATTAAAATGTCATCATTCATAATTAACCTAATGACATGAAACAAAGAACATTTTAACACAAAATCAGAAAACACAAAATCTATCGTTGCTCTAGATTGAATACATTTAATTATTTCAAACTTACCACAGTTTTTATTTTGGAAACTAGCCCTAAACCAAACCTTCTCCAGTAGTATGACACTTTTGTTTTTAGTCTCCTATAAGTATCTTACTTCACTGCTTTCTATACTAATATTTTATGATGGTTTTGCCTATCTTTCATGCCAGTGTGTAAGTTCCTTGAATATGTAGAGTTTTGTATTATAATGTCAAACTCCCGTGCAGCATAAATGGCCCTTATAAATATGTTTTGAAAGAATTAAACTACAAATTAAAATCAAAATTTTAATTAGCCATCCAAATGACTCTAATTTGCTTGCTTCTTTTCCTTTAGAGAGACAAAATGTATGAAAGAGATTCATACAGAGTTTAGAACATTTTCTTATAGTTTATTTTCCTTATTTATAGTTTCTTTCCATGGCTAGAAACATGCTAGTCATATGCCATATATATTTGCCTCTGTCACCTTCTATTACCTGAAGAAAAGGTTTTTAATTTTTAGTTCATGTTCTTCAGATGCCATTAACAAGATTATTCAGTTGAACTAGCACATTTTGCATTGGTAATTATTAACACAGATGTAATAGCTTCTCTTTTGTCGGAGTAGCGCAGTCACTGCTTAAATATATTTGGCAATTTGTAGAGGCTAGTGTCCACATTTCTCAAAGCGAGATAAAACAAAACTTGATTTTCAAAATAGCAATAGACTACTGCATTTATTACCTAATAGATGCTAAATTCCTATCTTGGCATATATTATGATAATTGGCTTACGGAGACAATCCTTCTCATTAGGAATGTTGGGGTGATAATTGACAACTGTGATTATATTAATTTATGCTCTTGCATTAACTTTTGCTTGAATCATAACAGAAAACAACTCTAATTAATTTAAGACAATGCCTATTATACATTTTTTTGATTTGAGACAATAAACCAATTTGACACTTTTCCACAGAAAATGTCATGAATTAAAATTAATGCATGATATTTGAATTTGTTCTTGTATGTTGATATGATTGTGCTTCTTTCTGACTTTTTTAAATGTTCCTGACTCTTTTTTCTAAATGCTTTATGTTTTTCTATCTTAATGCTGGGACCAGAAAACAAGAGTACAGGTTACAAGCCTTCAATCCATCATAACTGTGAAGCAGGTTCACTAGTAACCAATTTTAAGAAAGGACACTCACTGTGTGGAAGATAGCAAATACTGTCACCATGCCAACCACCAGGAACAGGAGTCAGAACACTTACATCCACTGCATCCTGGGCTGCAGTTTCACCAACAGACTATGTCTGGTGAGACAGAACACATTTACATGCAACAAGTTATATAAAGGAGATTTACTACTTACAGATAGGCAGCAAGGGACCAAAAAATGCCTACAATCCGTTGTGGACAGGTCTCCCAAGGGCTCAAAAAAACTGGCTGGGGCAGATTGAGTTTTGACTGTGCATGGCCCAATTGTACCACAGATGAGGAACCTGGAATGGCAGACTGCTTATATAACACAGTGGTCACAGGACTCACTGCACAAAACGTTGAAGGATCCTTGGTTCCAGAGGTGAGAAGAACAAAGTTTGGGCTGTCCCAGGACGTTTCTCTCTAAATCGAGGTGTTACATTCCCTATGAGGAAGAGGAAGAAGACTTGGGCTATTGGGGACAATTTTGCCTTAGGTCAGGGTTTTGCACTACCAGCACATTCTATAGTTATCTGAGAATTACAGACAAGAAAAAGACAGGAGAAATACTGAGTTAGCCAAGGTTGTCTGGAGACCATCAGGCAATAATCATTATGAAACACTGGTTTCATGCCCAAGTTCACATGGTCTCACAAGGGCAGTGAATTGGCTGTGCTTAGCCTAGCTCTAACATGAGAATCTGACAAGACTGAGCTCTCCCAGCAGGTCTATCCCTCCCGCCTGGGCTCATTACACAGCTATCCTTTCTCAATTGCTAGCACCACTCAGAGCAAGGCCAGGGAGCCGAACAGAAATACCCAGGTCTTAAGGCATTTCAGTATGTATATCAGGGAGACAAAGATATGGAACTAAGGTAGTTTTAGAGTTAATTCTATTGATGTTAACTTGGGGAACATCTTAAAAGTGTAAATGATTCCAGCATAGACGTCTTCTGTGTTTCATTTTCTTACCTTCCCAAATGCATTCTAGGTTTTATACTTAATAGCTTCATCCTGGAACTCTGTTAAAAATTACAGAAAATTATACTCTTCCACATAGATACCAAAAAGGAACTGAAAGATTGCTGCATTTTGAAGATTTTTTGACAGATTTTAGCACTCTTTCAGACATCAGTATTACAACATTGTGTAGATGTAGAAAATTGTTCTTTGCTTCCCATATAAGTTATGAAACTTGGATATCTTAGGGTGCAGTTAGTTTTTACGTTTTTTGATCTTAAAGTATTTACCAGGTTTCATTTTTTAAGTGCTTGTACCTTTCTAATGAATATGCTTAGTGGATTCTAGACCTTGGAACTGTTCCATAAAAGGAAATGACATAATTTCCTGAGTGGGATGTATTGCCAGTTGATAAATAACAGCAGCATGCTCTTCTTCATACTGGTGTTCTCATGAAATCATAAAATTCCATCATAAAAAACAAAATGCAAATTAAATTTTGTTCCTCTTAATTATAAAATGTTTTCTGCTTTGAGCATTTCAAAGGCTGTCCATATTATAGTGTAGTTTACTTTGTTTCTTTGTTTTGTAAGTGTCAAGTATTGTGAACCCCAAATACCTGAGATGGGTCTTAGTTAATTTAGAAATATTTTTTTCTAGGTCCTTGAGGAATCGCCATACTGTTTTCCATAATGGTTGAACTAAGAACTAGATGTACCATATGACCCAGCCATCCCACTACTGGGTATATACCCAAACGGATTATAAATCATTGCTGCTGTAAAGACACATGCAACACCTATGTTTATTGTTGGCACTATTTACCGATAGGCAAGTCTTGGAATCAACCCAAATGTCCATCTGTGACAGACTGGATGTAAGAAAAATGTGGCACATATACACCATTAGGTAATATTATGGCAGCCATAAACAAAGGATGAGTTTGCGTTCCTTATGGTACGGAACATGGATGCAGCCTGAACATTCATTCTTAGCAAACTATCACAAGAACAGAAAATCCAAACACCGCATGTTCTCATCATGGTGGGAACTGAACAATGACATCACCTTGGATCGGGAAGGGACATCACACATCGGGGCCTATCATGGGGAGGAGAAAGAGGGGAGGGGACTTGCATTGGGGGAGTTTGATACTCGTGATTATAAACGACGAATTGATGTGGTGCTGCGACGAGGTTGGAATGGAGTTGCAGTCACAACCCAAACATGGCACAAGTTGATACATATGTATCATATCCTGCACGTGATTGACGTTGTGCACACGTACCCTAGAACTGAAAGTATAATAAAAAATAATAATAATAAATGAAAAAAAAAAGAAATATTTTTTTGCCCAACGTTAAGGATGCACCCATGATACAGCCTCAGGACATCCTGACCACATGTGCCCAAGGTAGCTGGGGCACAGCTTGGTTTTGCACATTTTAGGAAAACATGAGGCATCAATCAAAATATGTAAGATGGACAGCTGTTTGGTCCCGAAAGGTGGGACAACTCGAAAAGGGGAGGGGGCTTCCAGATCATAGGTAGATAAACGACGAAAGGTTGCATTCTTTTGAGTTTCTGATTAGTCTTTCACTGATTATGCAATTTACAGAAATTGTCACTCATGCTTTAGTCTGGTTTGGTGAAACAATAGGGCAAAGGGAGCAATCAGATAATACATTTGTCTCACGTGAGCAAAGGGATGACTTTGAGTTCTGTGTGTCCTTTGTCCAGGAGGAATTGCCTTGTGGGCAGATTGTGAGGGAGGTATGTGGCTTTTTTGTGTTTGCAGCTATCTTATTTAGGGATAAAATAGGAGGCATGTTTGCCCTATGTAGTTCCCAGCTTGATTGTTCCCTTTGGCTTAGTGATTTTGGGGGTCCTGATATTTATTTTCCTTTCACAGTACAAACCTCAAAAACATAACACCAAATGAAAGAAGCCAGACACAAAAAACACAACATTGTACATTTTGTAAGATTTTATTTGGGCAAAATGTTCAGAAAAGGAAAATCTATAAGGAAAAAAGATTTTTGGTGGCCTACAGCTGGTAGTGAGCATGAAGAAGGACTACAAATAGGCATGTCATTTATTTCTAGGACAATGAAAATATTTAAAAATTAGACTGTTGTGATAAATTCTGTAAATATACTCAAAATCATTGAATTGTATACAACAATAAGTGTGTTTTATGGTAGCTAAATTATATATCAATCAAACTATTCAAAATGCTAAGTATTTCATCTAAGACTCATATGCATTATAACAAGGAAGTTTGAGTTGTTCTTATAATATGAAAACTATTTAATAATGTCCAAATCTCTCTTATTTTGTCAATGGCTACCTGATATCTTTCAAAATTATTACAACAGTGTAGAATAAATACATCAATACAGGGCTAGTATATCACCAACACACAAACAGCTTTTATTAATATAACAATCACCTCTGGTGCTGAAGTAAGCCAAGGTTTCCCTCATAATTCTGGCTCTTCCCCAATAAAGCTTGAAGCACTTTCTTGTAAGGTGTAGACCAATTATATGGTTTGGCTCTGTGTTCTGCCCACATCTCATCTTGAATTGTAACCCCCATAATCCCCACATGTCAAGGGTAGAACCTAGAGGGAGGTGGATGATGGAGGCAGTTTATCCCATGCTATTCTCGTCATAGTGAGTGAGTTCTCATGAGATCTGATGGTTTTCTAAGTGTTTGACATTTCCTCCTACATACACTCCTTCTCTCCATGCTCTTGCTTCCCCTTCACGTTTCTCCATGATTGTAAGTTTCCTGAGGTCTCCTGAGCCATGTGAAACTGTGAGTCAGTTAAACTTCTCTCCTTCATAAATTACCCAGTCTTGGGAATTTCCTTATAGCAGTGTGAAAATAGATACAACCAATCTTAGAGAAACTTCTTCAGCTGGTTAAGTAAATATTAGAGAAACTTCTTCAGCTGGTTAAGTAAATGTTGAAGAATTTGGAAAATCATAGGATGTATTGAAAGTGTACTTCTCAATATCTCCATTGTACTAAGAATCCAGAAAACTGGGATGTGGATCTGTGAGGTTTATTATTTAAGTTACAGACGCACCAAGGTGACAATACAGTAGAGCTTCCCTCCAAGGGATGTAAAGAACAGTAACAGATGAAGTCGCTTGGAACATCAGACAAATATTAATCACATTCACTTTGGGAAAAGCAATTTACCATACATATAACAGATATAGGGCTAATTCATTTTATGTACTAATAGGTTGTTAAAATTAATAATTAAGAAATAAAAATAAATGGTTTAAAAAGGGAGATAATGTGTCTGTTTTAGATTGTCTGCCAGGTAAAGTTACCCAGAACTTTATGCAGTGGGATTCTGAGCTCTGGTCATCTTGTTTTTGTCCGGCTATGATTGCTACAATTTTTCCTCTTACTAAGTATGGAAACACAAACATACCCTGATGAATACATTTCAATTCTTCATATATTCTTCCCTGCCTCCATTCTGTAGTATCAACTCTCTCTTTTCATGATATTCAAGGTTGATTAGCTTCAAATAAACAGTCATGTACTGTATAACAAAATTTCAGCCAATGATGGACTGCACAAATGACAGTAGTCTCATAAAACTATACCACATTTTCACTGTACCTTTCCTATGTTTAGACATGCTTAGATACACAAATACTACTATTGTGTTGCAATTGTCTATGGTATTTAGTAAAGAAACCAGGTGTACATGTTTGTAGCCTAAGAGCAATAGGTTATAGCACATAGTCTAGGTACGTAGTAGGCTATACCATCTAGGCTTGTATAAATGTACTCTATGATATTTGAACAATTATAAAATCACTTGATGATGCATTTCTCAGAATATTTCCCTGCCGTTAAGTGGCACATGACTATATAGTGATTTACTTCTTTGCCTACTGGTGCATTGGTTTGAGGAGTCCAAAATGACCATGTAATATCACAGGTTAGGTTCAGTGCACCCTGATGAAAACATACTATCTTTTGATTACAGCTCCTCTTATTCTGCTAACTCTAAAGTTTTAGAAACAATGAAGCACAAAACAATAAGTGAATCAAAGACAATAATGATGACAAAGGTCACTGCTAATTCTACGGTTGTTTCATAGGTTCAGTCTTTTACTACATTGAGAGACACAGTACTATATAATGACTTTTTGTTTAACTTATATACAAATTCTAAATGATAATGTTCTAATCCTACAGAATAACATTGCCAATGATGTATTATTTCAGTCTTGAAGAGGTCATTTCAAGGTGCTGTCAGGCCAGACATTTCCAACTAAAGCGGTATAAGGTGCATCCAGTGGATCTTGTGAATAAGTAAGTGCTCATTTTCATATCTATAAGTGGGTCTTTTGTTCTAAAGTGAGGTTATGTGAGATATTATGTTAAATCATATGCTATTTACCCAAAGATGGTGGTACTAGTATAGACTTTGCAGGCAGATTAGACAAATCCTTTAAAAACACATGCATCAGTCTAGCAATTACTATTTCCTTTAGAATTGAAGGAGTCCAATGTAATCAACTTTCCAGTAAGAAATTGGTTGCTACCGTTGAGCTATGTTACTATGTCAAGGACTCAGCATTGATGTCTACTGCTGGTAGGTTACACACTCAGCAAATGCAGAAGATAGACACCCTTAACCAGAAGAAGCTCACACTGTTGGACTCATGCATACCTTTCATCTCTAATAACATGGCTGTGATGTTCTTGTCTTATTGTGAATACACTCAGGATGGCTAAGGACAGAGACTGAGTGACATCTACTGGAGAAGAATTCTGTCTTCCTGTTTATGGAATACCTCCTCTACAGCAAATAATGCCTGGTGAGCATTGCACTTCCCTAGATTTATCCATATTCTCCTATCACAGAACATTCCTTTTCCGGTTCTCCTCTTCTACTCTCCCCAGAACTCTGAACCATCAATGGTCCAATGTGTTGATATTCACCAAAATCATTTTCATTCATTCTTTCGGTTAATCTCTACGTGGGTCCAGTCATCTTCAGTTCACAGTAACATTTTTTATTAGTCAGGGTTCTCTAGAGGGACAGTACTAATAGGACAGATGTATATATGAAAGGGAGTTTATTAAGGAGAATTGACTCTCATGATCACAAGATGAAGTCCCACAATACACTGTCTGCAAGCTGAGGAGCAAGGAAGCCGGTCTGAGTCCCAAAACCTCAAAAGCAGGGAAGCTACCAGTGCAGCCTTCAGTGAGTGTCTAAAGGCCCCAGAGTCCTTGGAAAACCACTTGTATAAGTCAGAGTCCAAAAGCAGAAGAACTTGGTGTCCGATGTTCGAGGGCAGGAAGCATCCAGCACGGGAGAAAGATGAAGGCTAGAAGACTTAGTTTAGCCTTTCCACATTCCTCTGTCTGCTTTTACTCTAGCCACAGTGGCAGCCTATTAGATGGTTGTCATCCAGACTGAGGGTGGGTCTGCCTCTTTCAGTCACTGATTCTAATGTTTATCTCCTTTGGCAACACTCTCACAGACATACCCAGGAATAATACTTTGCATCCTTCAATCCAATCAGGTTAACACTCAGTATTAACCATCACACATATTCAGTTGAATTTTCTTAAAATCAGACCTGGATTTTTTTCTTCTTCACTAGTTTTTCCAGGGAAACTACTCATGAGGCTATATGTGGGACTTGATGAAGAGACTTGGGTGTAACAGAGGTTAGTGAGAGTCTTGGTCACCCTTTGATGTTCTCTCAGACCTGCTTGAACTTGATCTTGCGTATACTGTTTTCATCATATAATGGACTACTGTGGAAATGGCTTGACCTAATCACTTGGGATAATTTATAAAACCCAGCTCATGATGAACAAATCTGGGCATAAAACCACTTGATGTCTTGTGAGAATACTCTTAGTTTCTACCCAAGCTCTGTAGGATTGGAGGAATTGCTTTTATTTTAAATTAAATGTTTTATTTTGATATGATTGTAAATTTACATAGAATTTAAAGAATTCATACAGGAAGATCCCCCTCTACCTTTTACAAAGTTTTCCTCAGTGATGACATTTTGCAAAACTGCAGTGCAGTATCACAACAAGAATATGGAGATTGATTCAATCCACCAGTCTTACTCAGATTTTGTTAGCAGTGGAAGTTATCTGAAGTACATGGCACCAAATACGTTAGCAGTGGCAAATTTATTCTAACAGGTCTGCAGTAACCTTAATTCTTGCCTCCTCAGAAGAAAGAATTCAACCAAGGAGCATAAAGCAGAATGGAAGACCAAGCAAGCTTTAGAGCAGGAGAGAAAGTTTATTAAAAAGCTCTAGAGCAGGAATGAAAGGAAGGAAACAAAGTACTCTTGTAAGAGAGACAAGTGGGCAATTTGAAACAGAAGTGAAGGGCTGGACCTTTTGATTTGGGGTTTTATACGTTGGCATACTTCCGGGGTCTTGCATTACTTCTCCCTGCTCCTGAGATCTTACTGGGAAGTGGCTGATCATCAGTTTCAGGTGTTTTCTATTTTTAGAAGACTGCCTTTCCCTGATGCTGGCTGTGACCAGTTATTACTTAGAGAGACAGTTAACAACCGCCTGACCATCACCTGATGATCGCCTGTCACTCCTGGTGTGTGTTGGGGGCAGCCCTCTCCTACTACCTACCTACTGTAACAGTTTTATTAGTGGACTCTTCATTAGTTTAGTGAAGGGAGGGCCCAATATCCCAGGGGACATTGCCATCTGGTGGATTCTCTAGTCTTATATACTAAACCTATTCTAATATGCTTTTTTCTCTAAGTTTTCTGAAATGTTTCTTTATGCTCTTCCAATAAGTTATGAAACTTTTAAACCACAATTACTGTAGCCCACAGATTATTCAAGAGTTCAAGATACCATTCTGTGAATGTATTAAACTCCTTGTCAACAAAACTGACAGGATTTGCTACATTATCTCAGACTCTTTTACTCTCCCATCAGAAAAACATAAATAAGTAAATAAAATTTTTGAAAAAATAATACATAAGCATGAACTTGATACTCTTACAGCACATGTTATATATATATATCCCATGAATATGTACATCCAAAGAAATAGTACAATGTTATTTTATATTTGCTATTAAATTGACATAAGCCCTATGACATTTGTTCATTCAGTATAAATTTTGTTGTGCAGAAGAACCTGATGCTGGGAATACAGCAGTGCAGAAGAACCTGATGCTGGGAATACAGCAGAGAGCAACACAGACAAATCTCTCTACTTTCATGCACCTTACACTGAAGTGAGCAATAGTCCATTAAAAACGATTAACATACGCAGCATATTACATGCTGATAAGTATAATAGAGAAAACCGCCTGTGAGGGAGTAGTGTTTCCAGGGAAGGTTTTAGTTAAATCGTGTTTCTAGGCAAATTAAATAGTGTTACCAGGGAAGGTTTTAGTCAAAAGAAGACATTCACAACAATCCTTTGATGAGCTGAGGGAATGGTCCTTGTAGATATCTGGGGTAGAGTGTTGCAGCCAGAAGACACAGGAAGTAAGATAACCCTGAGGAAGAAGTGTGACTTTCTGAATAAAAAAGCAAACGAGGCCAGTATGTCAATCCTGGGATGAGTAGCAGGGAGGGCCACAGGAGATAAGGGTCAGTGAGGTAATTCAAAACCACATTTCCTAGCAGGTTGCAGGTCACTATAAGTTTTACATTCACAACTTGGGGACCTTACCCCAAGTGAGATTTAAAAAAAAAAAACACATGGGAAGGTATTATGTGGACAAGTAAGATTATCTGACAGTATTTAAGGGGATCTCATTAATTCTGTATTGGAAAAGATTATAGGGTAGAAGTGGGGAACTATTAGTCATTAAAGTAATCCAGGTGTGGATCCACAGGTTAACTGTGACAGGGCTGACTATAGTGTTATAACTGGACTGCAGCTCCTAGGGCACAAAGCCAATGGCACTCTTTGAGATTGCTCAACACAGCAGTTGTGTGAGGAGTGGCTACACAGATTGTTCTACAATGTGATTTGTTGCTAATATTAAGTTTTTAAGAACTACTCACGTTGATTCATAAAACTCCAGTTCATTTTTTTAAATGGCTGAATATTATTCCATGGGATGAATATCTCTCTCTCTCCTCCCGCCCATTTGTGTCTATCTATCTATCTATCTATCTATCTATCTATCTATCTATCTACCTATATTTCTATATATATATCTATCTCCATTTGTGCATATATATATATACATATATACACAAACAAACTTGGTAAATATTACATAAATACTATATTATATTACAATGATAGAGTTAACAGGGTGGCTTCTAGAGCATATTGAGAGTAACCTGAATCTTGGTTCTGTTTTTTACTAGTTTTGTGCTCTTAAAAAATTTGTATAATTACGCGGTGGCTCAAGCCTGCTTAATCCCAGCACTTTGTGGAGGCCGAGGACGGGGATCACGCGAGGTCAGGAGATCGGAGACCATCCTCGGCATAACATGGTTGAAACCCCGGTCTCTACTAAAAAAATACAAAAAACCTAGCCGGGCGCGGTGGCGGGCGCCTGTAGTCCCAGCTACCCGGAGGCTGAGCCAGGAGAATGGCGTAACCCGGGAGGCGGAGATTGCAGTGAGCTGAGATCGCCGGCCACTGCACTTCCAGCCTGGGCGACAGAGCCGAGCACTCCGTCTCAAAAAAAAAACAAAAAAAAAAAAAAAAATTTGTGCGCGCAAAAAAATTTCGTATAATTAAATAAATTCTGTATCAGTTTTCTTCTCTTCAGAATGGGATTAATAATACCTTTTTTCTTTTCAGGGATTTATAATGATTAAATAACTTAAATGCAAGTAAACAATGCAATGTTTTAGAAATGCAATTGCTTAATTGGACTAAATGCTATTATTATTAATTATGATTATTATTCCACTGATGGTGGTGTTATTTATCTATACCCTCCTGGATGGACTTTTATATTATCAATTTTGCACTATTTTAAACAACACTGACATAAACACTCTTTATAAGTGGCAATAAACATTGTATGAACTTTTGAACAAGATGTTCCTCCTTGGTATATATTCCTATATAGCCTATGCCACAGGGTAAGTCTATCTTCAATTTTCTGGATACCGTAAAATTGTTCTTCACTATAGTTGTAATTGCTTATACTCACACCAACAGTGTGTAAGACATAAAGTTAAGCTACAGCATTACCATCAATTGCTGTTGTCACACTTGGCACCACAAGATGGTAACCCACTGTTGTGTTTCCATAAATAGTAGCAAGGCCAAACACCTTTGTGTATTCTTGTGTCTTCTACTGAGAAACATCTGTTTATACATTTAGCTTATTTTTATTATTTGTGAATAATTTTTTATATATTGCAATTGTTATTTAAACATTTTTCTTGTTTATATTATAAACATCTACTAAGTTTCTGTGGTTTGTCATTTAACTATGTTTACATTGCACTCTGTAGAACAGATTTGTGCTTTAAGTAAAAAAAGTAATAACATTAGAATTTTATACTTTTCTTAAATTTCAAATTTTAATTCACCTCAGATTTTATCTGTCTGTAGAATCACGTATTTATTTTTCTGATTTAATTTTTGGAGAAACTATTTTATATACTGTTTACAGAATAATCTTTTTTTAATCTAATGTGAAATGTGATCCATCAAATTCCCAAATACATTTGGTTGTATTTCTGTACTCCCAGTCTGTTTCGTTTATCTGCCTATTGATTAACTCATTTGTTAGTATATCAGTCCCAAATATTTTAATTGGCATTGTTTAATGAATAAGTTGTGGATCTGGTACACCTTTTTTTCTTAATTATCTCGAGTTTTCAGGTGATCATAGCCTCTTAATATCTTTATATATTTATTATTTCCTGTTTTTCCATTCTCATCACTGGATTTTTCTATTTTGGAGTGCCAGCTATTCTTGCTTTTTAATATATCAGTTGGGTATTTCTCTATGAACAATGGCAGCAACAAAACTAACATAGTTGACAAGTACAAGTCAATTTATTTAAAGCATATTAAAGGGCTCACACATTTTACAAAAGGCCAGAAGATAAGGCTGAGGAACAATCAGGATCAAAGAGATCTCCAAAAAGACAAGAAGTATGAAGCAGGAAGCCTATTACTGAGACAGCTTGAAGAACAGGCTGTTGAGCCCCTGCCTCTGCCAGTTCACCAGGCCCAGCGAGATGTATTCCATCATGTCCTATATTTCCTGTGCCATGTGCTTGAATCTGGTCTCATGGAAGAGCATGTTCTTTGTTGGTCTTTGGCTGCATTCTTTCTTTCTGTCTTTTCAATAGCTGGTAGAAGAAGGATTCAACACCACCTGTTGCTTCTATTGCTTCTGTAGCATCCTCTGCAGGAGGGTTGAAGATGAGGGAGAGCTCAAATGGGACCTTCTGAGGCTTTTGTTGTGGCACCTGAGCTTCATTTTGTAATTTGAAATTAAATATGCTGTTTCGGGTCCTCTGCATAGAGTCAGAAATGCATTTTATATAGTTGAAGATATAACCTGGATTTCAGATTCTATCCTATTTTTATCCACCTTCTGTCCACTCTATTCACAAACACTAAAAAATTTCCCCAGTCTGCAACTTCTTCCATAGTTAGTGTTATCAATTTTACAACCTCTCATTTTCACCCATGTGGACTTCTGACATAGTCTTTGAACTGACCTTTGTGCTTTCATTCCTCTTTATTCTGAAACCCATTTTCCACACAGCCTTCAAAATGACCTTTTAAAAATGCAAAACACATCATATCACTCTCCAATTTTTAATATACCTATGTCTTCCAATTCCACTTCAAATAAAACTCTGACTCTTCTGTGGTAAACATCAGCTGGATTGTTACTTATTTCTAAGCTTATTTTCTCTCGGTTTTACCCTTGCACAGACCAATCTTGACAGGAAACATGATGAACCTGTTTTCTGCCCAGGTCTTTTGTTCGTCTTCTGGCCTCTGCTTGGATAACTCTCCCTCCTGATCTTTTCCCACCTGGCTCCTCCTCATCATTCTGGCTATAATTCAAATATCTTTTCCACAGAGACACCTGACTACCCTGTCTAATGGTGCCCATTTTCTCACCCCAGTTACTCTCCATCACATTATTCTTAATGATATAGTTCAATCATTTATCATGACATGACATAATTTTATGTTCTATATTGTTATGCTATGTATCTCTCACATACTAGAGTTTAAACTACGTAAGAGTAGAGATTTGTGCTGGAACATTTTTATGACTAATGTTAATGTCTGGAATAGTTGCTACTACCTAGAAAGCACTCAGTAATGCTACGTTGAATGAATAAACGAATGAATGAATGAATGAACAAATAAATAAATATCTGGAGGCTAATTCTTATGCTTCTGTTATAGGCAACCCTTGTCTTTGTAGATGCTGCCTATTTGGTATTACCCTTTTTAGCTGATATTTCCACTAACAGACACCATCAGAACTCAGAAAAGAATCACAGAGGAGAGAAAGGTATAATTTGTTCTTATATCACTCCCTACCCCTATTCTACTTTGCTCCAAGTAGCAAGGAATTTTGGACAATCTGAATGTTTATTTACCTTTCTTTCTCACTCAGTACTCCATCTTCTGTTCAGAGCTGGGGGCAGACAGCCTATGCCAGAATATTATTTTTCTTTCTTAGCTGTGATTTTAAAAAAATTCACAGCATGTAGTTATGATCCTGTTTATTTGGCTGTTTGATATCTTTTTTTTTTTTTTTTGGCTTTTGTATGAATTTCAACAGTTATTGGAATAAGAAATTCCAATCTGTTTCATTTTACCATCTGTTGATAGAATCTCAAATTTTGTTTTGAAGTTTAAAAGATTATAAAACTGAAGACATTTCACTATATGAGAGTGAGTGTGTGTGTTCATATAGATGGAAATAATCCTGAGAGAACGTAACTCATCATGACTAATGAAATCTTAAAATATAATAAAATCACATGAACACTTCCATCAGACATTCAAAATTTTTAAAGACATACTTCACAACAATTATTAAATTTTCTTCTAGCTACATAGTTTTCATTTTCAGACATCATCAGAAAATCTCCTCATATGTTTTATGTATTTATTTTATATTTTCTTGCTTTTACATAATTTTTCAAATATTGTTGTGCTAGGGCTGGGTGCGTTGGCTCACATCTGTAATCCCTGAACTTTGGAAGGCCAAGATGGGTGGATTGTCAAGACCAGCCTGACCAATATGCTGAAACCCCATCTCTACTAAAAATACAAAAATTAGCTGGGCGTGGTGGCTGGCGCTTGTAATCCCAGATACTCAGGAGATTGAGGCAGGAGAATCACTTGAGCCTGGGAGGCGGAGGTTGTAGTGAGCGGAGATCGTGCCACTGTACTCCAGCCTGGGCGACAAAGCGAGACTTTGTCCCTCCCACCAGAAAAAAACAAAAAAAATTTTGTACTAGCCATAAGCTAAATGATTACTACAATTTCTCTTAACTTAAAATAATTACTGTCAACATTTATATGAGTTTTTTAAATACTTTAATTTTGTAAATTTACTTTGGCATTATTTGTATGGAAATTTATAAACCTTTCCATCTATAAAATAAACAACATCATTTCAAGGCAAAAACTTGAAATTTAAATCCTTGTTGTTTGAGTCAAACAATCTTTAAGCATTGGGGACCCGGCTTTAAATAAAGGCATAAAGTGTATAAATGCTCAGTCAGCTTAGCACTAAATACTCTAAGGCTCACAAAATTATTACTAGTAACTAAACATCTGGCCTCTTTGATATAACAATTAAAAATTCTAACTTTTTCAAATTTGGCATGTTATATAATACGGTGGTTAATCATCTTCAACTAAAACCAGATATCTTTTAAGTTCAAATCTAACAAATCTTATGTGAATTTACCTGTAAGAAAACAGGTGTTAGCCGGGCGCGGTGGCTCACGCCTGTAATTCCAGCACTTTGGGAGACCGAGGCGGTAGGATCACGAGGTCAGGAGATCGAGATCATGCTGGCTAACATGGTGAAACCCCGTCTCTACTAAAAATACAAAAAGTTAGCAGGGCGTGGTGGTGGGTGCCTGTAGTCCCAGCTACTTGGGAGGCTGAGGCAGGAGAAAGGCATGAACCCAGGAGGCGGAGCTTGCAGTGAGCCGAGTTCGCGCCACTGCACACTCCAGCCTGGGGGACAGAACGAGACTCCGTCTTAGGAAAAAAAAAAAAAGAAAAAGAAAAAGAAAACAGGTGTTATTCATCTACGAATTATTTATCTAAGTGTATGATAAAATTAGGCAATGAAAAAGTGTCTGTTAAAATAAAATTATACCAGATTAAAAAGATTTTAAAAATTGTTTTAGAGTGATTGCATTAACAGCCTCAATTGTTTCCCTCTTTCTGTGTCCATGTACTTTGCGATATGATTTTGCCATTCATCTTATTGAAGAATTAG
>NW_016810891.1:606303-610824 GCF_001698545.2 Rhinopithecus bieti | reverse complement strand
TTTTTTTTTTTTTTTTGGCTTTTGTATGAATTTCAACAGTTATTGGAATAAGAAATTCCAATCTGTTTCATTTTACCATCTGTTGATAGAATCTCAAATTTTGTTTTGAAGTTTAAAAGATTATAAAACTGAAGACATTTCACTATATGAGAGTGAGTGTGTGTGTTCATATAGATGGAAATAATCCTGAGAGAACGTAACTCATCATGACTAATGAAATCTTAAAATATAATAAAATCACATGAACACTTCCATCAGACATTCAAAATTTTAAAGACATACTTCACAACAATTATTAAATTTTCTTCTAGCTACATAGTTTTCATTTTCAGACATCATCAGAAAATCTCCTCATATGTTTTATGTATTTATTTTATATTTTCTTGCTTTTACATAATTTTCAAATATTGTTGTGCTAGGGCTGGGTGCGTTGGCTCACATCTGTAATCCCTGAACTTTGGAAGGCCAAGATGGGTGGATTGTCAAGACCAGCCTGACCAATATGCTGAAACCCCATCTCTACTAAAATACAAAATTAGCTGGGCGTGGTGGCTGGCGCTTGTAATCCCAGATACTCAGGAGATTGAGGCAGGAGAATCACTTGAGCCTGGGAGGCGGAGGTTGTAGTGAGCGGAGATCGTGCCACTGTACTCCAGCCTGGGCGACAAAGCGAGACTTTGTCCCTCCCACCAGAAAAAAACAAAAAAAATTTTGTACTAGCCATAAGCTAAATGATTACTACAATTTCTCTTAACTTAAAATAATTACTGTCAACATTTATATGAGTTTTTTAAATACTTTAATTTTGTAAATTTACTTTGGCATTATTTGTATGGAAATTTATAAACCTTTCCATCTATAAAATAAACAACATCATTTCAAGGCAAAACTTGAAATTTAAATCCTTGTTGTTTGAGTCAAACAATCTTTAAGCATTGGGGACCCGGCTTTAAATAAAGGCATAAAGTGTATAAATGCTCAGTCAGCTTAGCACTAAATACTCTAAGGCTCACAAAATTATTACTAGTAACTAAACATCTGGCCTCTTTGATATAACAATTAAAATTCTAACTTTTCAAATTTGGCATGTTATATAATACGGTGGTTAATCATCTTCAACTAAAACCAGATATCTTTTAAGTTCAAATCTAACAAATCTTATGTGAATTTACCTGTAAGAAAACAGGTGTTAGCCGGGCGCGGTGGCTCACGCCTGTAATTCCAGCACTTTGGGAGACCGAGGCGGTAGGATCACGAGGTCAGGAGATCGAGATCATGCTGGCTAACATGGTGAAACCCCGTCTCTACTAAAATACAAAAGTTAGCAGGGCGTGGTGGTGGGTGCCTGTAGTCCCAGCTACTTGGGAGGCTGAGGCAGGAGAAAGGCATGAACCCAGGAGGCGGAGCTTGCAGTGAGCCGAGTTCGCGCCACTGCACACTCCAGCCTGGGGACAGAACGAGACTCCGTCTTAGGAAAAAAAAAAAAAGAAAAGAAAAGAAAACAGGTGTTATTCATCTACGAATTATTTATCTAAGTGTATGATAAAATTAGGCAATGAAAAGTGTCTGTTAAAATAAAATTATACCAGATTAAAAGATTTTAAAATTGTTTTAGAGTGATTGCATTAACAGCCTCAATTGTTTCCCTCTTTCTGTGTCCATGTACTTTGCGATATGATTTTGCCATTCATCTTATTGAAGAATTAGTGTCCTTCATTCCTTCAACTTGGACTGATTTTGTGATTTACGCTATCACAGAGATTGTAGCCGAAATGATATACCAGTTCTGAGCCTATGCCTGAAGAAGTTTTGCATATTTTCTCTTGTGCTCTTATGCCTCCCCTATTCTTATGTGTGAACATTATGCGTCAACTTGCTGGGCCATGAGAAGCTGCAGCAGGACCTCTACTGGCTTTTCAGACTATAAGCCTAACCTGCAGATTTTGAACTTGGTATCCTCCATAATGTTGTGAGTCAATTCCTTAGAATAAATTGTTTTCTCTGCATATATACATGTACACATACTATTGATTCAGTTTCTCTAGAGAACAGTAATTAAGATACCATGAGAACCTATTGGACGATAAAACACAAGTTGAGGGGAGTTGCCATATTGGCCCTACCGAAAGCCAGTATAGACTAATCAGTAACCAATTAATCCAGTCAAGATGACAGGATCTCCTGACTCCAGGTGATTTTCAATGTAAGAGCAAGAAACATTTTTTCTGCAAGCCGATAGAATTTTTATGTGGTTATACAGCAGTATTATAACAATAAATTACTTCTAATTATTAAACCCTTTTTAAAACTCAAAAAATATAGTTTTTTTTTTGGGATTTCAACAGGGCATTGTTTACTAAATGAGTAACAGATATATTTTGTTCACATTTTTAACAGAAGCATATTTCTGAAGTTTTGTCAACTCATTATTAATGACAACTGAATCTTTGAAAATTATCACCATATTTATAATTTAAATATGATCACTCAGACAGTAACTCTAGAGAAGTAAAGTCATTTACATTTAGTTATAGTCATCTGAAAGCTACTTAAAATTATTCAGAACTGAATTCAAACACTTTTGACTACAGTTCTCAATAGAGATGGAAGAGAATTTTTGATAGAAAGGATTCCTGATGACGTAAACACTTGTTTGACCCATTTTACTCATTGCTATGTTTCATAAAAGATCTACAACTCGTAGAACTAAATGCTTAAAAAGGTAATGAAACATTTAGATACTCCAAGTTTCTTACTTATTCCTAACGGCTAAAGAGAGTAAGTTTTATCGTAACTAAAACTGTCCATCACAAATAACTTTAGTTAAACCAAAAAAGCCTGAAAATTAGGGGAAACTTTATAAAAACAAACTTATTTAATTTAAGATAAAATCAATTTTAATTTTTTCGTCAGTTTACACACACACACACACACACACAAATACACATTCTGGTGTGTGTGTATATATATGTGTGTATGTATATATACACACACACACACACAAATACACATTCTGGTGTGTGTGTATATATATGTGTGTATGTATATATACACACACACACACACAAATACACATTCTGGTGTGTGTGTATATATATGTGTGTATGTATATATATACACACACACACACACACATATATATAAAGAGAGAGAGAGAGTTTGTGCCCTACCCTAGTGTTTCAGAAAATTCCATAAACGTATCTAAAAATATAAAATTAACAAAATCCTAGCAATTATTTTAATCTCTTTATTTTCACAAATTTTTCTACCCCTTAGTAAGACACTTACAAATAGATGTTTCCAACAAGATGACACTGAACTGGTAAACTTATTTCCATTGTGTGTAATTCATGTCTCTACTTATTTATTATGAGAATTTTTTTTTTTTTTTTTTTTTTTTTTTTTGAGATGGAGTCTTCCTCTGTCACCCAGGCTGGAGTGCAGTGGTGCAATCTCGGCCCACTGCAATCTCTGCCTTCCAGACTCAAGCGATTCTCCTGCCTCAGCCCCCCGAGTAGCTGAGATTACAGGCGCCTGCCACCAAACCCAGCTATTTTTTTTTTTTTAATTTTTAGTAGAGACAGGGTTTCACCATGTTGGCTAGGCTGGTCCTGAACTCCTGATCTCAAGTGATCTGCCCGTCTCGACCTCCCAAAGTGCAGGGATTACAGGCGTGAGCCAACATGCCCAGCCAAGAACTTTTTTTTTTTTTTTACTGTCCACCAAGCACCATATAAAGTTCCTTACTTTGGAAATTCAAACTTAGACAAAGTCCCTTCCCACAGCTGCCTCATAGTATAAAGGGAAGCAGACTTTACAATGTACTCATAATAGGGTTTGGCATAAGAAGACTAATGACACATAAAATGGACAAAATTCACATACAAGTGGCAATGGACAATTTCCTGCAGGAGATTATAACTTAGTTCAGCACAATATGTTGAGATGAATTGGTTAAGGACTTCAGAGAGAAACACACTTCAGACAAGAAGAAAAGACATGAAAAACTGATAAATCAAGGTTTATTACCATGATCATCTGCAAAACTTGTTCAAAATATAAATGTATTTTGTATCTGTTTCTGGGCAACTGAAAGTCAAATTCAATGCATGTCAGGTTTCCTCAGATATTTCAGAAGAAAATAATGTGTTAAGTGATTCAAAGACATATCTTAGGTTAAGAACAGGTGAGCTAGAGCAGAGAGTGTTAGAGGTGGAGTAGTAAATGCCAAAACTAGAAAGAATGCCTTAAAGGATAAGACCCTTAAACCATAATGGAATTTATTTACAGCGTAGGCATTTGAACTTTACCTAAAGAATATGCAAGATCAATAAAATAAGAATGCATATGTTAGCCTGGAACAGCGATCTCAGATAGATAGATAGATGGATGGATGGATAGATAGATAGATAGATAGATAGATAGATAGATAGAAAGAATGGCTATATTCAGCTTCCTAATTGTTTAGATCTCTCTCTCTCTCTCTCTCTCTCTCTCTCTGTATGTATGTGTGTGTGTATA
>NW_016810891.1:594398-605194 GCF_001698545.2 Rhinopithecus bieti | reverse complement strand
TTATTATTATTATTTACTCTTATAAATAAAAATATCGGCCGGGCGCGGTGGCTCACGCCTGTAATTCCAGCACTTTGGGAAGCCGAGGCGGGCGACTCACGAGGTCAGGAGATGGAGACTATCCTGACTAATACGGTGAAATCCCGTCACTACCAAAAATACAAAAAATTAGCTGGGCATGGTGGCGGCCGCCTGTAGTCCCAGCTACTTGGGAGGCTGAGGCAGGAGAATGGCATGAACCCAGGAGGCGGAGCTTGCATTGAGCCGAGACTGTGCGCAGCACTCCAGCCTGGGCGACAGAGCCAGACTGCGTCTCAAAAATAAATAAATAAATAAGTAAATAAATAAATAAATAAAATAAAAATCCAGACTTTGCTATCAGACTCACCAGTTTCTTCCTCATCTTGGCTCTTGTAGTCATTCAAAATAACCTCAAAATTATTACAGTTTACCTAATGAATATTCTTGGCTTTAAATGCTTTGACATTCTCATTCCTAATTATCTTCACCATCATTCTTTGAGAAAACCTCTATACTAGTTTGGAATTCCTTAGAAGCAGAAAGTGAGACAAAGATTTAGGTCTGAATGGCTTTTTAGGAAGTAATTTTAGGAAATACAAAGAAATGAGTAAGGCAGAAAATGGAAAAAATACAACAAAATTTTTTTCATTAATTGTTCTTATACTGTATGTGGCTGCAGCTTAATTCCTTTAGAAAATGTCGCAAGACAATTTTACATATTTCTGAGTTATGACAAATCAAATAGGGGATGAAAAAGCTATGGTATTTATTTACCAACATCATGAATATCATTGATTGAAGGATGCTTCCAGAGATTAACTGAGGTATTTCTAGCTTACCCTATACACAGGGCAGGTGTGCATTGCAGGACAAAATAAGACTCTAAGTCACATGGTGACAAGGGTTCAAAGAAAGTAGCCTTCAATGTGTAGAGATCAATAAAAGATCAGGAAAAATATAACTAATGGGTACTAGGCTTAAACCCTGGGTGACAAAATAATCCATCCAGCAAACCACCATGATACAAGTTTACCTATATAACAAACCTGCACATGTACCACTAAACTTAAAATGAAGGTTAAAAAAAGAATAAAGATTTTGTCTGAGGCAATAATAGCACATGGTACAAATTCCAATCTATGCCCCTGGACCTTGGTTAAAACCCCAAGATTATCTTCTTTCCTCACTGTTGTATCTCACTATTTGATGACAATATTCTTGGGTTGCATTAGGCCCTCCAACCAATTAATGTATAATTGCCTTATCCACAAGTATCTTTTTTTTTTTCAATTTATCTTCTACCTAATCTAGTTTTCATGCTTCATCTTTTTAACCACTAACAGCCTATTTCTGCACATTTCAAAAGCTGAATAGGAATCTGAGTCACTTCTAATTTTTGAGGTTGTAGTAATATACAAGATGTAAGTGCAAAATAGTGAGTAAAAAATGGTTTATTGTTTGTATTTAATGTAAACAAAGTTTGTGCCTAACAAATTAATGAAGTGAACTATAACTGCAACAAAATCATGATTTTCCATTGAAAAAGTTATTGCAGAGTTTGTAAAACGTATGTCCTGTGCAGATATTATAGTCTAACAGTGAGATTTAAAGTTTAAACTATTGAGATGAATGTTTTCTTTGAAAATTTTCTAGAGTTTGACATGGGCATACCTTTTTATTCAGAATAAACTTCAGATATCTATCCTTGAGGTCCACTTGTGTATTACATACAATGATGCCAAAAATATTCTAATGAATATTTGCTTGTTACCTTGTGCAATTCTGTTGGGTAAATAACTAGGAATGGAATTAAAGATATGTTTAGCTTTAGTTGACATTTCTAAATAGTTTTTTGATTGGTTGTGAAGTACAATAGTGAGAATGACCACTCCCACATACATATCCCAGCTGATGCATCTTGATGTGGAAAAGAATACACCATATAATTAGCGCTAAAGGCACATAGCACATTCTGCAGGACAGCAACTCAAACTTACATTTGTCTCCCAGTCATCAACATAATTGAGCCCGTAGGAGTTTACATAATCATTTTATCAAATCAGCTGCTTGCATGTGATATAAAATGCAGAAATGCCTGTGCATAACTAAGGAATACCTTTTTTGCTACATTTAAATTGTAATAAAATTTCCCCTGGTTAGAAGTGATGTTGTGTGGAATATCTATCTGTCCATAAAGCCACAAATAGAGGTGCTGACAGGCAGGCTTTGGCCAGAGAAGGCAAATACTAACGTAGAATATATGTCCCAGTGAGGACAAAGCAAAGCTCTCTCCATAAAGGGAAAACTTCAGTGTTATCAACCTGGCATCAGATAATTGCGAATTTCTACAGGTGATGCTACTGTATTAAAACTTCTATGTGGTTTCTGTTGTTGTCTAATAAACTGTTGTGATGGTAAGACCATTTTCTATGTCTACACATCACTGTAACAAAAATAGTGACTTTTATGTGGGCCCATTGTACAAAATTGAGGGCATTTGTGAAAACACTAACTGACAAATGTAACAAACATCCAATATCATCTCTTCTACCTGAACAGTCAGTCTTTTAGATTGTTGATGCTCTCTAGTAGGCATCTAAACAATGCAGAACTATCTTGGCCTAGCCCAAGAAGTGTAACTATATAATATACACCTAAAATTTCTTGTCATTAATATTCTAATTTTTTTCTTCCTAAGAATCTGATGACCTGACCAACCCATTTGCCATTGCTCATGAGTGAGTGTAAATCTGTATCTCAGATCATCAGTAACACAATGAAAAATTACATTTAAAACCTACAATTCTGCCTGCTGTCAAAATTCCTGTTTCCTGCCATCTTTCAGAGTCATCCCTGGCTATAACTGTATTATAATTGTTCTCTTCAAAGTGGTGCTGCCATGCTATGGATCTCTATCAACCAAATCCTTGCATTTCCTTCTCCATTAGTCATAGGGTATTCTCCACAAAGTTCAGCTGAAGAAGAGACAGTAAAGCAATGAGAGCCTTTGCCATAGGCCTGCAATTTATTCATGCCCTCCATATCTGCTGGGTTTATTTGGTGGATACATCACATGCACTTTTTTATTGGAATATTGTTATACAAATCTCATTTTATGGTTTCATGTATCAAACACATCAGGTTCATGACTAGGCATTCCAGTCAGAGATTCATTTGATGTCCTATGGTCAGTAATTCCATTTTTACCATTGCTAAGTACCTAGTCAGGACTCAGACTGACTAGTCTTTAAATGGCAGAAAACAGTATAGCCTTATGTCAAATCTTTAGGGATCTCTACCATTCTTTTCCTACTGAGACTTAAAAGGAATTCCATAGAGCAAACACTACAACCAAATAGTGTGTCTCTTTATTCACAATGGGCAATGCAAAGCATAGTAATTTATCTCTCAGTTTTAGAAAGGATTTCCTGAAATGCAACAGACTACTCTAGCTTTAAATACTTCAATGATAAGCACTTATTTTCCAATCTCTATATGCATAATACTCATAAATGTTAAAGTGTGATTGCTATTTTTCTGCTCATAAAGTCCTTCTATGGTCTGAATGTTTGTGTTCTCCCAGAATTCATATGTGGAAACCTAATCCCCAATTTGATAATATTAAGAGGTGGCACAATTTAGGAGGTCATTAAGTCATGAGGGGAGAGCCCTCATAAATGGGATTAGCACCCTTATAATAAAAAAGTTCAAAGGAGGTTATTTTCCTCTTCCACCAAGTGAAGACACAATTAGAAATGCTATTTATGGGGAAGAGGCCCTATTCCAGATACCAAATCTGAACTTCTCATCCTCTAGAACTATAAGCAATATAGTTGTTTACAACTTAATTAAGTTTTAAGACTTTTTAAATATAAGACTAAGATAGGTCTAATTATTATAATATTATAAATTAAAGGTCCAGTGTGATTATTTTTTGATATTGGATAAGATATTGTTGATGACCCGCCCCATTTTTTTTTTGTTGTTTCCTGGAATAATGTGCAAATAAACACTACACTCAAATTTTTGGTTGCTTTTGGAAAATTCTAATCTAAGACAACTAACAAGATTAATAAAATTCCTCTGGACTATAATGTGACAAAGAGAGATAAGGTAATAAATGTTATTGCTCATTCTACAAATGCATCCTGCTTCAGATCTCATTTATTAGTGAGTTAGTAGCTATATTCTCTAAGCGTTTGTAGATTTACTCAAAAACAGGTAACAGATCTTGAATTGCAGCTGATTGGCATCACCATATAATTATAGTTCTAATAATTTGTTATTGTTCTCTGCCCCACAAATTACTTTCTCTGGGCAATGGGGCTAAGATGGGAGTCATCACCTCTTCGTCTCTCAGAATTTTCACAGTGGCATTAATCTTTGATGCTTCCTCCAAAAGGAGTTAAACCAATACCTTTAATTTAAAGTGAGGGTGGGAGGTTACTGGGGGTTCTATTAAGCCTTTACCACCATAGGAGCCCTCACGTGAGTCCAGCAACTATTAATGGGTTCATAATTCCACTAGAAGTAGTGTTAGATGGACTTGAGCTCTCTATTTAATCTATGATTTCTTCAAGTCTCCATTGTCACTCCTGAACCTCAGTGGCATTTTGAGTCTCTAATGGTTAGTGTATGCTCAGAGTTAATGTCTAATACAAATATAGCCATTAATGTTTTCCAAGTCTACTCTCACCCAGAAAATGGAGGATAACTAAAGGAATATCTACGGAATACACTTGTAACTATGAAGCAGGGTCTTTCCTTGAAAAGACACAGTCTCTTCTTCAATCAAGGAACTCCAGGTCTGGAAACCAGTTTAGTGCTAAAAACTGTGTTAAAGACATAAATTCCCTCTATCATGAACTATGCTTCTTAAATTTTTCCTTTGATGTATGTCAAGTAACACCTTAACCTGGTATACGTTTATTTTTAGAGACCCTGTAATTAGTTAGCCATTACTGGAGATCACTCATTAAATAGTACTTTGCGACTATTTTAACCCTATGGCTTACTGTGATTCTTGTGCTCATGTAATATCAGACAGTTAACACAAATCACCTTCTATTCCTCCAGGAGCATCACATCATTTCTACTGAGATAATGGAATATAATTCCATCCCAGGATCTCACACATTGTCTCTGACCTACAAAGGTGAAGCACTACAAAAGCCTTCAAAGTTGCTGGTGCCCACTCAGCCTAGATAATGGAACATCCTCTAGTAATTTGTAGAATTCACCAAGCAGTTTACACATAATAGATTTGATCTCAGAAACCTGTTTTCTACAACCTAAGATTTTCCTCTCTATAGTAGACCTAGAAAATTCAGTAATTTCAAAGTTATTAAATGTAGTCCAATATTTAGTTTAGGCGCTGACTACACAACCTAACAGACTCTTCTTGAGTTACACTCCAGGGAACTCGAGTCAAAATACTTAATCTTGGTTTCTAGAACAGTACATATTTGTAAGGAATTTTACCCATTTGAGTCTTATATTTACTGCTCCTTAATCTAATACTCTAAATGCCATTCCCACATAAATAAAATAACTGGAAATTTGAACAACCAGAACTTTACCTGATATATTTTAACAATAAACTCACCTCCTATGATTATTAAATTACTAAAAAGAACAGTAAGTTGAGGATGATCATTCAGGAAAATCATAAATCTAGATAAGAGATGACAGAGACTTACACCTGAGATGTATCAGTGGTGATGGTAAGAAAGGGTTGAGTTCTAGAGCTAATTTGAAAATAAAGCTGATAAGATTTACTGGCATTATTAGTTTGAATTTTTTATTTAGCATAGAAGGTCAGTTTCAAAAAACTTGATCTCTTCCTTACACCAGATAAAAAATCAAATCAAGATGGATTAAAGACTTAAGTGTAAAACCCTAAACTATACAAACTCTAGCAGAAAAGCTAGGCAATGCATTCAGGACACAGGCATGGGCAGAGATTTCATGATGAAGATGCCAAAAGCAATTGCAACAAAAGCAAAAAATGACAAATGTGATCTAGTTAAACCAAAGAACTTCTGCACAGAAAAAGAAACTATCAACAGAGTGAACAGAAAACCTACAGAATGGGAGAAAAATTTTTCAAACTATACATCTGACAAAAGTCTAATATTCAGCATCTATAAGGAACTTAAACAAATTTACAAGAAAAAAATCCCATTAAAAAGTGGGCAAAGGACACGAACAGACATTTCTCAAAAGAAGAAATGTATGCGACCAACAATCACATATAAAAAGCTCAACATGATTTGTCATTAAGGAAATGCAAATAAAAACCACAATGAGATACCATCTCACACAAGTCAGAATGACTATTACTAAAAAGTCAAAAACTAACAGATGGTGGCGATTTTGTGGAGAAAAAGGAACACCTTTACGTTGTTGGTGGCAGTGTAAATTAGTCCTACCACTGTGGAAGACAGTATGGCGATTCCCCAGAGACCTAGAGACAGAAATACCATTCAACACAGTAATCCCTTTACTGGGTATATACCAGAAAGCATATAAATCATTCTATTACAAAAACACATCCACATGTATGTTCACTGCAGCACTATTCACGATAGCAAACATATGGAACCAACATAAATGCCCATCAGTGATAGACTGGATAAAGAAAATGTGGTACATATACACCATGGAATACTACTTAGCCATAAAAAGAATGAGAGCATGTCCTCTGCAGGGACATGGATGGAGCTGGAGGCCATTATCCCAAGCAAGCTAATGCAGGAAGTTACTATTTATCTTATTTGCTAATTCAAATACCTCATGTTATCACTTATAAGTGGGAGCTAAATGATGAGAACACATAGACATATAGAGGGGAACAACATACAATGGGGCCTACCAGAGGGCAGAGGGTGGGAGGATGGAGATCAGGAAAAATAGCTAACGGATACTGAACTTAATACCTGGGTGATGAAATAATCTGAGCAACGACCCTCATGACACAAATTTACCTATATGCCAAACCTATACATGTACCCCTGAACTTAAAAGTTAAAAAAAAGCAAAACTTTTATTGCTGAATCTATGTAGAATGGTTCAAACATTTTTGGCCTATAGTCACTTTACACTCTATAAAAGCTACTGAGGATTCCAAAGAAATTTTGTTTATATGGGTAAAATCTATTGATATTCATTGTGTTAGACATTAAAACAAAAAAAATTAAATATGTATTTGTCAATTCACTGAAAATAAACAATAGTAAGCCATTACAAGAAGCTTATCATGCATTTTTTTTGAAAATCTGACTATAATTGCCTAAAATAGTGAGAGCAACATTGTTTTACAATTTTCCATATCTCTTTAATATCTGGACTAATAGAATGATCTTGAATTTTCATAATCAGTTACATGCTGATTGGGTTAAATGATGTGAAGACTATCTGGTCTTACACAGACATGTTACTAGAAAAGGGAGGCATACATTAATAGCTTTTTCAGATAATTGTGTCTCTACTTCTTTAATACTACAACAAAACTTAAAAAGAGGTAGTTTTATAAAGGTTAGTTGCAATGTGGAACCTGCAACCTTATTTATAAAATTCATACTCTTTTTCCTTAGCCCATTTGAACTTTGAATGGATCTTTTATGCCTGCATGATTTTGTAACATCGTGCACTGATCATTTGGAAAATATTAATTCATGGTGTTGTGCAAAACATTCCAATTCTGACACATTTTATTATGCAACATCAAATATCCATTCATAAATAATACCATAAATCTTATTTGAAAAGCCTTGAAGTGTGGGGAAATTGTCAAGCTCACGGTGGCAGATACAAGCTTTATGAAATTCTAATTTTCCACTTGAAAGCTAGAATGTTATCATTGGCAACAAAAGCTCTCCGTTTTTTGAAAAGACAAACTTGCTTTATTTATTTTCAAGGAAATATCTGCCCAGTGCCTAAATCATGGCTACTATAATTTTGTTCCAGCAATTCTTTCAAGTGAAAACCTTTTTCCACGAAATAAGTAGTTAGTTCAGCTTGTAACTGAAAGAGGGGCATAAGTGCTTTTTCTCTAGGAAATTAGTGAACATTGATATTCAGCAAAAATACTTTTTAACACCGTCTCAAATTTTGTCACATATGTTAAGGAGTTAATAAAATAACAATCTGTGCTACTTCATTAGAACATTCTAAAGTAAAGCTGTCATTTGTGTGTGTGTGTGTGTGTGTGTGTGTGTGTATGTATGTGTGTGCTGTAAATGCAAGATGGAGAAGAATATGACGACTTGCTAGTACTGTCAGTGTCACTGTTTTTATTCATGTTAAATTGCCAGCAGGTCTACACACTGTTGCTTTTGCTTCATCAACGCAAATCCCAACCTGGTTAAAAAAAATACATCAATGAAATCTCAGTATCATTTTTTTAAATTATTGTAATCAGAAACATGCATCAGATTGAGATCCACTGGCCTGGCAACTTTATGATTCAGGAGCTGGTGAAACAAGCACAGGGTGAACCCATGGATATTCTAGGTCCATTGTGTGATGGAAATTGGCAAACATCGCTTTTACCACAGGACTCCACGGGCCCTCTCTAACCCATGGATGGCAGTAGCATTCTGTGCATCCAAGCGTTAATGATGCTTCAGAGCCAGTGACAAGTAACTATACAAACATCTCAGTATATTACTTTTCTCCATATATTATATCTTTGGAAATGATTCTGAGTGCCACTGGCAAATGACAGAAGGAATGCCTGAATTATATCCTTGTGTACTGTCCTGCAATCTTTCTTCGAGTCCTGGGTCTGTACTTTGAGTCTGTGAACTAATACACGTCTGTTTGCAGAAGAGGATTTTAGTCTCTCTATTGTAGTGGGTTATATCTGGACCTTATTTACTAAGTTTAAAATTATATGTGTGTATATATATGTATATACACACATATATATATATTATATATAACTGTCGACATATATATGTCTAAAGACTTTAGTCATGTGTGTGTGTGTATATGTATATATATATATAGTATATCGACTCCATTATCAAAATTGTCTCAAGAAACTTAGCATCTCTGATTTTTGCTCGTGTGTGTGTGTGTGTATGTGTGTGTGTGTGTGTGTGTGTATTATATATATGATAACCAATCAGCATGGCTGATTTTCATAGAAAAGTATCTGGTAATCATAGGTTGCCTTTTAGCTTCTGCTGCTTCAAAAATTACATTTTTCTTCCAGTATCTTTCACAGACTATGAGTTTAGCCATTGCAGACCATTTTAAGGATGACAATATTCACTTCTCCAAACTTCTCCAATCTACTTTTCGTCACCTTGTAGAATATCTGTTTAGGCTCTCCTGAAGTATATAGTTAAGATGAGAAGATCCCTTTTATGATAATTTACATGAATATTTTATATTATTTTATTAATTGTTTGCATTTTCTTTATTAGAATATAAAAGGAATTTCTGGTCTTCTAATCTCAAGTAGACCAGATTTCAGTCAACCATTTGAGTAATCTTCAAAACCATCTAAAGGTACTCAAATGAATTCTTTGAATGGAGAACGTTGTTTTTAATACACCCTTATAGATAGATATTTTTGCCTCATCTAAAATATGTTTCTTTTTTATGGTTGTAACAAATGAAAAATCAATTTCTACAAATAATACTCAGCTACAAGTTACAATAATGCTACAATATTATTGACATATGATACTTCTTTCAGGCAGAATTTTGCACCTGTCTCCCTGAGGATATGTTGAGATCTGGGCTGGCATATGGATGTGATGGCAATTGGAACAATTTGGGTGCAGTGTGAGATCAACTGACATTCCCTTGCAAGTTAACTCCCTGAGGAGCAGTCACTACATTGTTTCTAAATAAGCCAAGCCTAGCTCATTACACATAATTATACTCATGGTATCTAAATTCATCTAAAGACCTCATTCCAGTTCTCACAGTTCCACCTTATTCCAAAAGTTTCGTAATTTGAAACAACAGATATGACAAGAATATGAATTAAATGTATATGGTAACTTGACCAGGTGCAGTGGCTCACACCTGTAACCCTAGCACACTGGGAGGCAGAGGAGGGAGGACTGCTTGTGCCCAGGAATTCGAGACCAGCCTGAGTAAAATAGTGAGACCCCATCTCTATTAAACAAACAAACAAACAAACAAACAAACAAACAAATAAATAAATAGATAAATGGCTGAGTGCTATGGCTCACTCTTGTAATCCCAGCACTTTCGGAGGCCGAGGCGGGTGGATCATGAGGTCAGGAGATAGAGACCATCTTGGCTAACATGCTGAAACCGCGTCTCTACTACAAATACAAAAAATTAGCCGGGCGTGGTGGCTGGCACCTGTAGTCCCCGCTACTCCGGAGGCTGAGACAGGGGAATCCCTTGAACCTAGGAGGCGGAGCTTGCAGTGAGCCGAGATGGTGCCACTGCACTCGCCTAGGAGACGGAGCGAGACTTCGTCTCTAAATAAATAAATAAATAAATAAATAGCGGGGGGGCGGAGCAAGATGGCCGAATAGGAACAGCTCCAGTCTCCAACTCCCAGCGCGAGCGACACAGAAGACCGGTGATTTCTGCATTTTCAACTGAGGTACTGGGGTCATCTCACTAGGGAGTGCCGGACAATCGGTGCTGGTCAGCTGCTGCAGCCTGACCAGCGAGAGCTGAGGCATCGCCTCACCTGGAAGCGCAAGGGGGAAGGGGATCCGTTTGGATCCGTTTTCCTAGCCAGGGGAACTGAGACACACAACACCTGGAAAATCGGG